>NW_026057580.1:65140529-65440529 GCF_023721935.1 Panthera uncia | reverse complement strand
TGGATGTGACAGCAGATGATCAGTGATTCTGAACATATGAATAGAAACTATACAAAAAGAAGCATGCTGGGGTGCCTGGGTGGCTCAGTTGGTTAAACATCAGACTTCAGTTCAGGTCATGATCTCAGGGTTCGTGAGTTCAAGCCCTGTGTCAGGCTCTCTGCTGTCAGTGCAGAGCCAGCTTCAGATCCTCTGTCTCTGTCTCCCACCTCTGCCCTTCCAACACACACTCTCTCTCAAAATAAACACTTTTTAAAAAATAAAAAAAAAAAAACAAAACAAAAAGAAGCGCAAAGACTAAAAAAGAGAGAAAGAAACTAGGATGGAGCCATTAGTGCTCTTGGATGACGTCAAACAAATTAACACACATATAAATGGAGTCCCAGAAAAGGGGGAGAGCAGAAAAAATATTTTAACATATAATGGCCAAAATTTTTCCAAGTTTGATTAAAACTATAAACCCAAGAAGCTGATCCAAGAAGCTAAACAAACCCCTAAACAAGAAGAAATATGCAGAAAACCACACCAAGGGACATCACAGTCAAATTCTTGAAAACTAATGATAAAATCACCCACAGGTGGGAGGGGAAAAGGTTATACATAAAGGAATAAAGATAAGACTGACTACAGACTTCTGAGAAACTATGTAAGTCAAGAGACAACAGAACAAGATCTTTTAGGTACTGAAAGAAAAACTATCAATCTAGAATTTTATACTCAGAGAAAATATCTATCAAAATTAAAGGTAAAGTAAAGACTTTTACATATAAACAAAAGCTGAAAGAACTCCTTGCTAGCAGGATTGTACTACAAGAAATATTAAGGTTCTTTAGGCAGAAAGAAAATTACATCAGATGGATATTTGGATCCACACAAAGGAATAAAAAACACCAGAACTAGTAAATATTTGGCAAATATCAATGACTCTTTTTTTCCTTGTTTTAAATCTCTTTGAGAAAAAAGTTATTACTTAAAGAAAAATAAAAGAAGGCAGGAAAAGAGGTTAAAAGAACAGGACAATTTGAAGATAAATAGAAAAGAAAAGCAGATTTAAATGGGGTTCAAATGTAAATAATTATTTTCATTAAAAATAAACCATGGATTCCTAATTCAATAAATGTGTGATTTTGAACACAAGGTAGTAGAAGAATGACAAAACTGTAAACTGAGTTACCACATGAAAAAAAAAAAATGTTAGGAATTGTTATAGTTCCTGGCACATAAACTGACTTTTAAAGATTAAAAAAAGTACACCCAAATTCCATTTTTCCTATCACTCATGTCCATCTTTCCCTCACAAAACAAATGAACAAGCAAACAAAACCCCTCAAAACAAAAAAGGTGACTTAAATGCCTGAACTCAAAAGACAGGGATACCAGCAGAAATTCTCATGTCTTTTTGTCCCAACTGGTGACCATGGAAGAAGCTTTCAGACTCCTCTCCATCAGTTTCTTTTCATGCTGTTACAGTGATCTATACAGTCTATCAACTTGTGCCCTGAGATTTACAATTTGAGTCTCATCAGTTAGTGCCAAATGTAACATCTTCAGCTTCATAAAAGTCTTTGCTTAGAAAATTTCTCAGCAGTATTTCACTTTCTTTTCCTACTCCCAAATCATTACAATCATCTGGTCAATATGGAAAAGAATCTTTTATTTTTGTGTTTTTTTTAAGTTTTTATTTTAATTCCAGTTAATTACCATACAGTATTATATTAATTTCAGGTGTACAATACAGTGATTCAACACTTACATAAATCACCTGATGCTCATCATGACAAGTGCACTCTTTAATCCCCATCACCTAATTTATCCATCACTCCACTTACCTCCCTCTGGTAACCATCAGTTCATTTTCTATAATTAAGAATCTGTTTCTTGGTTTGTCTATCTTTCCCCCCACCCTTGCTCATTTGTTTTGTTTCTTAAATTCCACATAAGAGTGAAATCATAGGGTATTTGGCTTTCTCTGACTGATTTTCACATAACATTATACTCTCTAACTCCATCTATCTTGTGGCAAATGGCAAGATTTCATTCTTTTTTATGATTAAATAATATTCCATGGTGTGTGTGTGTGTGTGTGTGTGTATCACATCTTCTTTATCCATTTATCAACTGATGGAAACTTGAGCTGCTTCCATATCTTGGCTATTGTAAATAGCACTGCTGTAAACATAGGGGGATGTGTATCCTTTTGAATTAGTGTTTCAGTATTCTTTGGGTAAATACCTAGTAGTACAATTGCTGGATAGTAGGGTAGTTCTGTTTTTAACTTTTTGAGCAAACTCTGCATCAGAGTTTGGAATATTCTCTGTTTTCCAGAGTAGCTGCATCAGTTTGCACTCCCAGCAATGGGGTAAGAGGGTTCTTTTTTCTCTACATCCTCACCAACACCAGTTGTCTCTTATTTTATCCATTCTGATAACTGTGAGGTAATATCACATTGTAGTTTTGATTTGCAGGAAAAAGGTCTTTTAACATGGAACATAATCAAACATCTTTAGGTTTTTTTTGTTTTCAGCTTTATTTGAGATGTAGTTGACATATTAAAATTATATATTTTTAAGGTGTACAATATGATAATTGGACATATGTATATATTGTGAAATGATTTCCACAATAAGGTTAGTTAACACATCTATCACCTTACATAATTACAACGTGTGTGTGTGTGTGTGTGTGTGTGTGTGTGTGTGTCTGTGTGGTAATAACATCTAAGATCTATTCTCTTAGCAATTTTCAAAGACATAATACAGTACTGTTAACTATAATAACTACGCTGTGTATTATATCCCCGGAACTTATTCATCTTATCACTGCAAGTTTGTACCCTTGACTAACATCTCCCCATTTCCCCTAGGCCCAGACCCAGGCAACCACCATTCTACTTTCTGTTTCTAGGAGTTTGGCTTTTTTTTTAGATTCTATGTATATGTGAGATCATATAGTATTTGTCTTTCTCTGACTTGTTTCACTTAGGATAATGACCTCACCATACACCCATGTTGTCACAAATGGCAAGTTTTCCTTCTTTTTAATGGCTAAATAATACTCCATTGGATATAAACACACCACATATTTTTTTTGTCCATCCTTCTGATGATGGACACTTAGGTTAGTTCCATGTCTTAGCTCTTGTGAATAATGCTCTGAGGCATTTCATTTCCTCTGAGTGATTTCATTTCCTTTGGATTCACACTCAGAAGTAGGATTGCTGAATCATCTGGTAGTTCTATTTTTAATTTTTTGGGAGACTTCCATACTGTTTTTCATCATGGCTGTTCAAATAATATTTTTGGAAAAAGTAATCCTAAGCATAGGCCCTGAAGGGATACATAGACAACAAAATGCTTTCTGTTCTTAAGGGCATGTAGAAAAACTCTAGAAGTATTTATTACAACAATCATTCTTGTTTTTTCACAAGAAAGTGTCCTCTTATAGACAGACTTGGTGGTATGCAAGATGAATCCTATTTATGAGATGATGAATAAACTTATATTGAAGACAATCTCAGTAGGAGCCCCAGTAATTTAGAATTCTTTCCTGGAGCAAAGAGATACATAATGTAAGGGAAAACCAAGTTGATTTACTCAATTTTTCGAGATATACCAATGTAACTTCCTGTTTAAGTGTCTAACAACAATAAGCCAAGGTGGCAATAATAGTCAGGGGACATTTAATGAAGCTAAAATTCTTTAGGGCTTCCTACCTAGTTTTGTACTAATCATTTAGCTAAAGTGTCAATGTTTTTTTTTTTGCGTTTGAATAACCAGGAACCAAAAGTACTATAAGCAGGCCTTTAACTGTGATTTCTAATTCAAAGCATAAGAATTTTGCTTCTTTAGCGCATATCTCAACTTGTAATACCTGATAGACATATTATGAGTTTACTCCTGAGTTTTCAAGAATGGAGGAAATTCTTAATTACTTACTCTTTTAGTAAGAAAAAGTTTCCTGCAAGAATCCTTCCTCTCACCACATCATTAAACCCTTCTCGCCTGGTTGCAGCATACATGGCTTCAGTAGACACATCAATGTCACACCTGTGACCTGAAAACAAAACAGAGGTAAACATCACTTGAAAAGGAAGTCAAGTTCTGGCTGAAAAGCAAGCGTAGATTCACATTTGTGACCAATACTAAACTTTTGGAAGACTGTCCTTAGTGGCTCCTCTTCTTTATCTGCCTTGTGCCTAACCAGTCAGGGATCAAGTCAAGAGGAGAAAATAACCAACAGGGAAACATCATTTGTTCACTCCCTCATCCATCCATCCATCCATCCATCCAACTACTGAACTCCTGCCATCCATCCAACTACTGAACTCCTGCCATGTGCCAGGCACTACATTTGACAGACTGAGAATACAAAGATAAGATACTGTTTCTTTAAAATATCCACAGTTCAGAGAGGGAAGCCAAACATACAGAGACATGTACAAGGAATACGGTAAGCAGAAGGTTAAATGACAAAGGCAAGAGGATTCACTGGTTTACTTGTCTAAATCATTAACATTATCTCGGGGAATAAGTTTCTTATCCCTACAAGTAAAACTGTCAAATATTTGAGGCAACTATTTTAAAAAACCCAGACACAGCCATCTTACCATATTCTAGCCCGTCAAATCTTGCCATATTTGATGCCACTTCTGATGTACACAATACATGGTAGCAGACAATTGAATAACTGGTGTGGGGCAGGGACACTTCAATTACTTTCGCCCCCTCAGACTCAAAGAGGTTAGCAGCTTTGGACCAAAAAGATCGCACTTCACTTGATAATTCTGGTACAATATATTCCTTATTGGAAAAAGTCAAGATACAGAAATTAGAACATCTGTATACATGGTTTTATAAAAATATGTTCTTCAGGACCTTTGGCAATACATTAGAAAATCTGATTGAATTCCTGATAGGTAGCTAGAAAGACTGAACTAATTTAGGGGTGTTTATGGCATGGCAAGCACTGTACTAGTTACTTATAAGCTGGATATGACAATATTAAAGATTAGAGAACTAGTTGGAGAAGCTATATTTGCTAAATGTTCATTATCAGATACTCTGCTAGATGCCTTTCAAAGGTTCTCTCATTTGGGGCACCTGGGTGGCCCAGTCAGTTAAGCGTCTGCCTTCAGTTCAGGTCAGGATCTCACGGTTCATGAGTTCGAGCCCTGTGTCAGGCTTTGCGTTGACAGTGTGAGGCCTGCTTGGGATTTTTCTCTCTCTCCCTTTCTCTTTCTCTCTGCCCCTCCCCTGCTTGTGCTCTTTTTCTATCAAAATAAATAAACATTAATAAAAAGTAAGTGGAAAGGTTCTCCCATTTAATGCTTTTAACAATCCCATGATATAGGTTATTATCACCCTTCATTTTATTAATGAAAAATAGTGAGACAAAACAATTTTCCTAAAGTTACATAGTGGGTAAGTAGAGGATATACGATTCTAAAATAGTTCTGTACTCTTTTCTAAATCTTTAAAAGAAGGCATAGCTATGATCTTAACTGAAAATTTTAAAGAAAGTATTTCTCTCAACGTGGTGTCAACTTGGGGACAATTTTATCCCCTTTCTCTCAACCAGGGGACATTTGGTAATGTCTGCGGACATTTTTGTTTGTAGGGTTATGCTGTGGTGGGAGTGGTACCTCTAAGGGTAAAGGCCAATAATGTTGCTAAACGTCTTACAACGCATAAGACAGTGTCCCACAACAAAAAATTATCCAAAAAATTATTGGTAAGCTTAAAATTAAAATATTTTTAAAGGTCAATAATTTAATGTATTTACTTTCATATATGAATTACTCAATTGCTACTGTAATAAAATAGTAAAGGAATAAATGTTACCTTCTTTACTATCATTATTAGTATTATATTTATTAAGATTTTACTATGTAAGGAATGGTTCTGGGCTATGTCCTTTACATTAGGAATTAGCAGACTATGGCCTATGAGCCAGCTATAACTTGCTAGATATATTTTTTTATGTTTTTTTTAAATTTTATTTTTGAGAGAGAAAAATAAGAGGGAAGGGCGGAGAGAGAGGGGGAAAGGGTGCAAAGTGGGTTCTGTGCTGAGAGCCCAATGCAGAGCTTGAACTCACAAACCATGAGATCACACCCGACCCGAAGTCAGATGCTTAACTGACTGAACCACACGAGCACCCTGCCAGGTATTTTTGAAAATAAAGTTTTATTAGAGCACAGCCACACTCTTTCATTTACATATGGTCTATGGCTGCTTTCACACTACAGTGGCAGAGTTAAATAGTTACAATACAGACTGCATGGACCACAAAGCCTCAAATATTTACTAACTGACCTTTCACAGAAAAAGTTTATAGACCCCTGCTTAGCATCATTAGTTTTTTTTTATTGAGGTATAACTGATACACAACATTATGAGAGTTTTAATGTTTGATTCAATATTTGTATATGTTGAGAAATGATAACCACAATAAGTCTAAGTTAATACCTGTCACAGTACAGTTAAAGAATTTTTTTCCCTTGTGATAAGAACCTTAAGATCTATTCGCATAGTAATTTTCAAAGAAGCAGTATGGTATTACTAACTATAGTCACCATGCTGTATATTATATCCCAACGATGTTACCAAATTGAAACCTTACTATTCTCTGAGATCAAAAATGTTATCCCCATTTTGTAGATCAGGAAATTGAACTTAGATTAAGTCACGTGCTCAGGTTCCATAGCTAATAAAAGTGGCATAAGCAGGATTCAACCCCAACCAGTCTGTTGCCTAGGCCTGGGCTTTGTATTTGACCTGACAGGATTTCTGTGAACTAACAAAAGGGAAGAGATACCTTCGGAATTCCAATACATAGTTTGCTCACATCTGTCAAGCTGGAAAGCATAAATGGTTTACCAGGATCTTGTATTGTGGTAGAATCTTTGGGGTCATGCCCAGCCAGCACACCTGTGAGGAAAAATACTTAGGAATGATAGACATATTGTTTTTACAGTGAAATTTATAATGTTTTGAAATTCTATGGAATCATATAAATACCCAACACAGTTGCTGCATCATCCACACATCTGGTTAAGATTCCAGGCACATCCATGGAATTCACCAGGGGAATGAGACCATGACGAGAAACTAAGCCATAGCTTGGTTTGAAACCAACAATCCCACAGTGGGCAGCTGGATTTCTGGTCGATCCTCCTGTATCTGATCCTAAAGCCCTGGAATTTAAATGGAATTTTCTTTAGAAAAATGATGTATCTCTAATTATATCTGGAATCTGTTTTTAAGTGTATACTTTTCAACTTTACTTGCCCCTGGTTACACAAAAGTAAGACACGACTGTCTCAGAGAATTTCTAAAACGTAGAAAAATATGAAGAAGAAACAAAATATTCTACCACCTGAGGCAAACACTGTTAACATTTTGGCATATTAACTTCAAGACTTTTTAAAAATGCATTTTTCTTTCATAGTTCAGGTCATTCTGTAATTACAAGTTGCCATCTCTTTTTTGCTTATCAGGAGCCTTTTGCTACATCACTAAAATTACTGACAAGTTAAGATATATATAATGTTCTATCCTATCAATTGGAGATTCCCAGGATTTTAAAGCCCATTCTCCTATAAATATATATACATATCTTTTACCTTCCTTTCATGGCAGTTATCCAGTATGTTTTCACAAACTAAACACACCACTTCCAGAAATTCATATACAGAACCTTCCGCTACCTCATTTAGAATCATAGATAGAAATGTACTTTAATTTAAACATTTATGTTGTTGCCAATTACGATAATAACTGCATAATAAATTACTTCGTAATAAACACCTTTAAACATAAATCTTTGCCTATACGTCTGAATATGTTTTAGGCTGGCTTCCAAGAAGTAGAGTTAATGAGCCATAGGGCCTGTTATTATTCTAAGTTTTTAATCTATATCGTCAAATGACTTGTCAGAGGGCTTCTGCCAATTTATATTCCCAACTGCAGTGAATCAGATTTGGTCTCATGTTTCATCATCATCACTGAGTACCAGAAGTTCTTAAAATGTGGTTAATTTGGAAAACCAAAAAGCTTTGTTAATGTGCATTTTTAAATAATTTTTCATATTTGTATTTGCATTACTGAACTATGAAGGGTCCATTTCTTTGGCCAGTTACCTCCAGAGTACATGTTTTTCTTATGAAAAACAAAAGCAAAAACTAACCTTGAGAACATTATGCTAAGTGAAACAGATCAGTTATGAAAGTGCAAATACTGAATAATTTGACTTACATCAGGTACCTAGAGTCTTCAAGTTCATAGAGACAGAAAGTAAAACAGTGATTGCCAGGGGCTGGGAGGACGGGCACATGGGAAGCTGTTGTTTAATGGGTACTAAGGTTCAGTTCTGCAAATTAAACAAGGTCTGGAGACTGGCTGCACAATAATCTGAATGTATTTAATGCTAAACTGTACACTTAAAAATGGTTAAGATGGGGGCTAGGAGGAGTGCCTGGACGGCTCAGTCTGTTAAGCAACTGACTCTTGATCTCAGCTCAGGTCTTAATCTCAGGGTCATGAGTTCAAGCCCTGCATTAGGCTCCACGCTGGGTATGGAGCCTACTTAAAAAAAGGTTAAGATGGTAAATTTTATTTTTTTTTAATTTATAAAAATTTTTTTTAATGTTTATTTATTTTTGAGAGAGAGACAGAGTGTAAGTAAGGGAGGGGCACAGAGAAAGGGAGACACAGAATCTGAAGCAGGCTCTAGGCTCTGAGCTATCAGCGAACCCATGAACCGCGAAATCATGACCTGAGCTAAAGTTGGATGTTTAACTGACTGAGCCATCAGGTGCCCCAGGATGATAAATTTTAGGTTATGTATGTTTTACCCTAATTAAACATTTTTTAAAACTTTATTTCAGGGGAAAAAAGTTTTTTCTGATTAGAAAAGTGTATGCGCCAACTACAAAAATTAAGTATATTGTATATAAAGTATATAAAATTTCTCTTATAATCACTGCCTCCATAATAATCCTGTTATCAATTTTAATATAGTCATCCAGACACTTCCATGCACATAACATATATACATATGTAATGACTGCTTTTAACAGAAAGGTCATACTATATATACTATTTTGCAACTTGTTTTGCACTTAACAGTGTATCTTTGATATCTTTCCATGACACTCTAGCTTATTCCTTTTAGTGGCTGTGTAATACACCAAGAACTTTCCTGTTTTTAAAACTATTATAAAAGAAGCAAATCAAAAGGGGGAAAAACAAAGCAGAACACTTGATAGTTTGGGACCCATTCAGTCTGGAGTTACTTTGGGTCTGTGCTTCTGCTGAATATACCCAGAAAAAAGCTTTGAGCTGCACAAGACTACTAGGCCCTTGAGCTCTACAGAAAATGCAGATGAGATTGTCTTTCTTAACAAGTCCATATGAGCTACAAAATCAGGCTGTTGCTTTAACAATTTCTAAAAGGACACGTTTTCTTATTAGGATTCACTGACGGCGGTGTAAAAGTAAAACCTACATTTCCATAGGAATTATGTGTCAAAATGCCATCTTCTCAGAGCACATTCAGAAAGATGAACATTAAGTAGGGTGATGAAGATAGAAAAAAAAAGCACCTAATCTTCCAGTCCTAACTTGTCAGAACTCTCATTAATATTAATGCAGTGCTCTAAAATTCCACAGAGATAAAATGAAATGGTTTTACTTGTAAATAAGATTTCAGAGAAACTAAAAACAAAACAAAACAAAACAAAAAAACCCTGAAGACTCTAAATCTCCATAGCTCTAAAAAAATATAAATAATTTACTGGTTGCAATGTCTGTGAAAGAGCTTCATTTCAGTGGATAATTAAGGAGAAATAAAATACACATAGTACTACTAAAGAAACGCATTCCATTTTATACTGAAACAGATAAATAACAGTGAAATCTATTTAGTCTTCTTTAGGTGGTTAAAAAATGCTTTACAAATGAGACTTAAAACATAGAGCATGATGGGTGGATTCTTCCCAAATACAAACTATGACAGTTGAACAAATCAGCTCCTAACAAACTTGAAAAAAACTTTACTCAGTGATGCACATTTTTAGTGGTAGATTTATGAAAACACTATTTTAAATATCCTATTGATACATATTAGGAGCATTTCCCCCACCCCCCCCTTTTTTAAACAAAAGCCAGATTTAGCTGAAGGATAAACCATAATTAACAGCTCAGCACCACTCAGCCAAAGCCACAGTATATTAGTCCCTAAATATTTGTACAATCAGTGAGCAGACACCCAAATAAATTATTTTAGAAGTGAAATTTAATTACACTAACTGGTTTATTCTGCAAGATCCATAAAAGCATGTTTTTAAGAGAACCAGATACTATAGAGGAAGAGTTTATTTTTTTTAACATTTATTTATTTTTGAGACAGGGAGAGACAGAGCATGAACAGGGGAGGGTCAGAGAGAGGGAGACACAGAATCTGAAGCAGGCTCCAGGCTCTGAGCTGTCAGCACAGAGCCCGATGCGGGGCTAGAACTCACAGACCGTGAGATCATGACCTGAGCCGAAGTTGGCTGCTTAACTGACTGAGCCACCCAGGCGCCCCATAGAGGAAGAGTTTAAATACCTAAAATTCAAGTTATATGTATAAAATACATGTTAAGTATACTGTACAGTTGAACGCATTTATGAGATATAATGTTGATATATCGATCATAAATAAGTCGAGCATAAATAAGTCACTAAAAAGAAATGAAAACGGCACGGTATGAACTACTCTGTTGTTGGACTGTAAGTATGGTTTATGACTGTGTTTTGATGGGCTCTACAATACAGACAGAAAAAAGCATCTTACGCGAAACACGTGAAGGCTGATACTGCCGCCGCACTCCCACCCGAGCTTCCTCCAGTTATAAGCCAATTCGAATCCTCATTCTCACCATGGGACTTCTGCTTCCTCTTTTCTCTATATTGTTTCGAGTAACTCCAGGGGTTTTTAACTGGGCCAAATACACCATCTGTGCTTCCAGATCTGAGATGAAGTGAAGCAAGATATCTTAATGAAACTTTGGTTCTTTATATGAAGATTTCACCTCCTGATCATATTATTTACTTCTAACACTGTATAATCCACTGGAACTTGAATTGGAAAAGGCAAGAAGCCTGCTTAGATGTAGCTTTCATTAATTAGATGGTTGAGGAGGTGGACGATGGGAAGTAAGAGCGTGTGGGAGAGAGAAAACTAGTCTGTTAAGAAGATTTTTATCCCAGTTGATTATCCAATTCAGCTTATGATGATTTCCCTTGTAAATCCAGGTGTTCCAGGTGAAGAAGGTCACAAACATTCAAAGAGTTAAACAGGAAGTCCTCTGAAGGATTCCCTCTATAACCAGACGTGTTAAGACAAGCATAGTTGAAAATTAATAACTTATTTAAAAAGTTTTGAAATAATTTCAATCTTACAGGCAAACTGCAAAAATAGAAATTATATGAAAATAACTTTATACCCTTTACCCAGCTTCACTTATTGTTAAAAAGCCACCCAATTTGATTTGTGTGATTGACACACGTTGTGTGTAACATGTACAAATCATTTCTTCCCCCACAAACCACATAAGGGTAAATTATATATATCATGGCCCTTTACTCCTAAATATTTTAGTTATGTATTCAGTACGCATTTCCTAACACTAGGGGTGTTCCCTTATGCGGTCACAGTAGCCAATCTCAGTAAATTTAACATCCACACAGTGCTTTTTATCTAACGTACTGTATGTAATCCAGTTTGGTCAGCTGATCCAGTAATGTCCTCTGCAGCATTTCCCCCTCCTAGTAAGGGATGGAGTCTAACATCAGGTACTGCATTTAGGTATCATTGTCTCATTAGCCTCTTTTTGTACTTTTTAAATCATTTGCTAGCCAATGGGCATGGAGTTATTTCTAGTTTTTGGCAATGATGAATAAAGCCACAATAAATACTGTACTGAAAGACCCTGGCCATTGCTTTCATGTCAATATACCTCTTCATCTCTTGACTAAATAGCAGGACTGAGATTGTTGGATCCTATGCTGTTTAACTTTAGGAGAAACTGCCAGACGATTTTCCAAAATGGCTATACCATTTTGCATTTCCTACCAGGATTGCATGAGAAACCCAATTGCGCTGCATCCTCGTCAGCACTTGATATTGTCATTTTTAAACCATTCTAAAAGATGTATGTATCTCCTTGTGGTTTTAATTTGCATTTCCTTAATGACTAACCATGTTCAGTATTGTTTTCATGTGTTTATTGCCAACTATATATCTGGTTTGATGAAATGTCTGCTTACATATTTTTACCCCCCCCCCCTTTTAAATTGGGTTGTTTTCTGATTTTTGAGTTGGGAAAGCTTCTGTTTATACTGGATACCAGTTCTTTCTCAGATATATGTTTTGCAAATATTTTCTCCCAGGCTGTGGCTTATTTTTTCATGTGTTAACAGTGTGTTTCAAAGTATAGAAGTTCCTAATTTTAGAGAAGTACAGTCTATCAGTTTTTTATTTTATGGATTGTACTTATGTGTCCCATCTAAGAAATTTTTGCCTAACTCATGGTCACAAAGATTTTTCTCCTGCATTTTCTTCTATAAGGTTTAGGTTTTACTTTCTTTAGGCTCTTTTAATCTGGAATATTTTCACAGCATTTCTTTGTCTTTTATGATATTCATATTTTTATAGAATGTTTCTCATTTCAGACTTATCTTCTGATTCCCTGTGATTAGTTTCAGGTTTAACATTCTCAGCTGGAATACTGCATAGGTGATGGTGTGTTCTTCTCAGGGAATCACATCTAGAGGTACAATGATGTCCACTTACTCTCACTGACGATGTTCATTTTGATCAGCTGTTCAAGGCAATGTCCTAATGACCTATGTTCAAGTTTACTCCCATGGATTAATTCATTCAATATATATTTACTGAGTGCCAAGAGATAACACCGTAAATAAGAGAGTCAAAGACTCTGCGTCTATGAAACAATGCTTTGGTGAAACACTGAATGTTTTCACTCCAAAATCAGGAACAAAGAAAGGATATCTGCTCTTATCACTTTTACTCAGTATTGTACTGAAGTCTTAACCAACACAAAAAAGAAAGAGAAATAAGAAGAAATAAAACTGTATTTGCAGATGACATGATCATCCACATAAAATATACCAAAGAATCTACAAAGATCAACTAGAACTAATAAGAGAACTTAGCAAGGCAGTGGGATACAAGCTCAATACAGAGAAATCAATTATATTTCTATATACTAACAATAAACAATTAGAAATGGAAAAAATACCATTTTTCTATAGCATTAAAAAAATGAAATACTTGGGAATGAAACAAACACATTATGTACAAGATTTATATGCAGAAAATCATAAAAACACTGCTGAGAAAAATTAAAAATCTAATAAAGGGATAGAAATAAAGTGTTCAAGGATCAGAAGACACATATTAAGATGTCAATTCTCCCCATCTGACCTGGAAATTCAACACAATCATGATCAAAATCCAATTAAGCTTTACAGAAATCAGCAAACTGATTCTAAAACTTATATGGAAATGCAAAGCACCTAGCATATGTAAAATGATTTTGAAAAAGTTAAAGGACTCTTATTACCTAATTTCAAGGTTTACTATAAAGCTATAGTATCAAGATAATGTGATATGAAAGTAAACCGAGACAAAGATGAAAGAAATACAAGAGAAGAAAATTTCAATTTTACTTACCCCATTGCAAACTCATCTAAATTAGTTTTTCCCATCAGGACAGCTCCCTGATCCAACAACCTCTGAACTACTGTAGCATTATAAGGTGGTACATAACCTGAAAAAAATCAGTTATTTTTGTTGTAGGAGAAAAAAACATGAACATGTAAATCACATGCAAGAAACAAGATTTTAAATTGCAACTAAGCTGTCCATATTGACATGTGTTAATTATTTCTAATTTGAGTTGTAGGTGGTACTTTCTTCCCGAGGTTAGTTAATTTTAATTTTTCTACTGCTAATTTCTACATTTTCCAAAGACAGTCGGCATATTCACTATTTTTATCGTCTAAAAACATAGACTATAACAGTTCGTACTACTAAATACTGAATAATAGAGATGTACCCAATTCATCTGAAACTAACAGCACATCATTATTTTGTTCATTGTACTTGAAATGCTACATCACACAGTAATTTTTATCTATTTCCAGTCACACATAGATCTCTATTCTCATTTAAATTTCATCTAGTGTGTATTCCAGAACAATTAACAATAATATAGCTCTTAGAGGAACCTGTGGCATATTCCCCAGAGACTTTCTTTTAGGGTATAGCACTGTGAATAAGCTTTTTCTAGTTCTTTTTCTTTCTAGGATCCCCAAATCTTGATAAACATGTTTCCTTTTGACCTACTAAACTGTAAAGAACAAAATTAAGCATCACTATATGCAGATAAGTATAGTGACATAAAAGATGGAAGACTCAGGAAACACAAAACAACTAGACAATAGGTGCTAATCCTCACAGAGGGGTAATGACAGGCCCTTATTCCCATATTATCAATGAGTGGGAGTCAGAGGTCACTTAGTGTGTATTTGGTGGTCAGTTATTGAGTCTTCCTAAGTGGGATTTCTAAAATTTCCTAAATAGGATACATCCAATAAGCTGGCCTACCTCTAAGGAATAGTTGTGCATTCTGAAAGAGCCAATAGTAAAAATACACCAGCATAAGTATTTCTTTTGCAAATATAACTGGTCTCAGAATACCTTGGTGCTTTAGTATCTTACCTTTTATTTAAACTGAAAAACTAGTTTTATAAAACTACTAATGCTCTGGTCAATTAAACTTTACCTTTCAGCATGTTTGATGCACATGTTGTCTCAATGCCTGATGTGCTAAAGTTGTCTTTTACTGCAACAGGAATTCCATCTAAAGCCCCGAGGGAGTGACCTGCATCAAAAAGCCAAAAGAACAGGAGCTATACATCGAGTTCAGGATATAAAGACACATTAATACTAGTTATTATGATAACTATTAGTTTTTGGTAAAGATACTTCTTCATAAATCAAGTTTATGTTAGAAACTATTCCAGTTGGGCATTATAAAGCATCACATATCCATTAGCCTTATTTTTATTATACCTCATGGCGAGTTCTTTAAATAAGGGTATGTTTTATGTTAAAAGCCTCGCTTGCCAAATGGAGACTGCTACATCCAATTAAATTGTTTCTCTAGGGATATACCAATTAAGTATAATTCACAGTAATTTACCTTTCTTGTATCTTTTCTCTGATTCTTCAGCTTGCTTTAAGGCCACCTCTTCTGATACAGTAATGTAAGCATTTAGAAACTTGGTCTTCTTGATAAGGGAGAGACATTTTTGACAGAGCTCTACTGGAGTAATTTGGCCTTGTTTCAGCGCTGCAGAAACCTATAATGTATACAATTCAAAAACCCTTTACCGAGCCTGCAGAAGTTTCAAGTATTATACTGAGTAGGCAGATAGAATGGGGAAGTATACAATTTTGAAGTGAAGCTTGGATTCAAAACCAAGAGAACGCTATACCTAGGTGGTGTACTGAATGAGGGTAACACATCGGTTAGCTTGGGTATGGGTTGGGGGACACGACGTTCATTGCCCTAGCGGAGGGCTGTTTCCAAGTCAGGTCTGTACCAACAAGAACAGTGGTTTAGGTAAGCCATCCTGTCTAGTAGCAGTGGAGGCCTGGGATGGGTGGAGCATGGGTTAGGGTAGATCGTGCAGAGAGTAGTTTAGCTGCAACACACACAACCCAGAGTGAAAAAAAAAGAAAAGAAAGAAAGAAACTGACTGGACAAGGCCCTGCAGGGGCTTATGGCTCTAGGTAAGATCTTTATAACTATTGTAGAATTCAAGTCAGAGCCACTACAAATGGAGAGAATGTTTATAAAATATGGGTTCAAAAGCAAACTGAGAGGAAACTTCTCTGAAATCCTGGCTGGGGTGCATTAGTAAGGCTAGTAAAAGAAGTGTTAAAATAAACTGCATTACAAATGAGCAGAACCTAGATGTTTACAGTAAAGCCTGAAGTGATGACTATTTAATACTTCCTGTAGGAAGTAGTAAGTACTTACTAATTAGATAAAAGGAATGAATTATAAGTCAAAGAAGACACCGCAGCTTTGGAGATTATATGAAAAGAGTTGGGATGGGAGCTCAGAGAGAAGGAAGATGGGCAAAGGAGTAATATTTACTATTAACCAAGAGCCAGACATAGGTGCTTTACATGCATTATTACTTCACTTAACCCTATAACAACCACATAAGTTATGTATTATTAACCTCATTTCACAAATGAAGACTGAACCTCAGAGAGGTTAGTGATTTGTCCAAAGCCACATAGTAGTATAGGGGAGAAGTAACTTCATAATACAAGCTCCTTCACCATCTCTCTCTACATGACTGCAAGCTTAGTTTGTCTTCCAAGTTGACTGTATTTTCAGGTGTCCTACATCCATCAAGCAACAGGAGTTTGCATTTGAGGGGAAAATCTGCAAATCATCTGCTCTCATCTGTTGAATAAATCATCAAAGCAGCGGTATTCTTAGGGCTGAGCTTAAGATTAGAAACGCAGTGGGAACAGGCCACTGAGAGGACCCCTAAGGCAGATGCACAAGAGGAGGAAAGCACTGCCGACAGGTGGCTGAGGCAGTGACTCAGGGAGGGGCGGGGGCAGGTGGGCCAAATTGTAAGAATGACAAAAATTGTCTCACTGTCTTTCCTTCTTTGCCTCCCCTCAAGTCTCCTAATGCCTACTATCCTCAGATGCTCTGTGACTTGCCAACTGGTACAAGAATACAAGAGAAACCCGTTTCGGTTGTGGTTACAAGGGCAAGAAATGAGATTGTCTAGGAGCACTCATTTGAAATGCTGCTGATCTTCATTAGGACCATTTTTAGGAAATCCAGATTTGAGAAAATGAAAAAGAGAATTGGAGAAGAGAAATGAAAACAAAGATGCTAATTAACTAGAATGACCTGAGCATAAGGAGTGTGAAAATATAAACAGTGCAGCTTCCCTGGGACAAAACTGAAGGTGTCATATCTGAATATGAGATAAAATCGACCATAAAAGTTTTTGTTAAAAAAACCAAATTTGTTTTCCCTGGCACTTCTTTTCTCTAATAGAAAATAGGTGTTTCCTTGAGGCCACTGCTTCTCCTGCAGCTTTCTCAAGAGATGACTGTTTTATTAATTTTTTTCTTAAAAAAATTTTTTTTAATGTTTATTTTTGATAGATCGCAAGCAGGGGAGGGGCAGAGAGAGAGGGAGACACAGAATCCGAAGCAGGCTCCAGGCTCCCGAGCTGTCAGGACAGAGCCCAACGTGGGGCTCGAACTCATGGACTGCTGGCTCATGATGTGAGCTGAAGTCAGATGCTCAACCCACTGAGCCACCCAGGTGCCCCAAGAGATGACTGTTTTAGCTTCTACCTACCGTGGACCAGAGTCCAGAGGGGGAGGGGAGAGTGTGCAGGCAAGTATCCTCCTCATTCTTCAATGCCTTCCTCTTCCCTCTTCACTCAAAAATCCCAGCTCATCTGAAGTACAGGACTTGGAGGAGTTTATATCACTCTTCCTGGGGTGTGAACCTACTGTCTGCCTGGTACCCCTTTTCATTCATCAAAGATTTTAGCACTTAGCTCCCTTTAGTCTACTTTACAGTGGCTCCTGTTGTTATTCTTGTTGACTTCAGGCTTCAAGTAATGTACACTGAAACCCGGCCTCTCAGTTCAACCTCATTTCTGGCAAACTGTTCCTTCACCTCGCTCAGTCATCAACTCGTCCCAGACGACGTCATTACCAAGATATGTATAACCTCCAAAACCTCAATTCTAGTTATCCTCCAACTCCTGTCCGCCCAGCTCATTCGCCCAACCATCCACACGGTCAGCCAAAAAACGGGGACCTCAGTCCTACAGCTGCAAAGAAATCGAGTCTGCCAACAACCAATGAGGTTGAAGGAGGATCCTGAGCTTCAGATGAAACCACAGTCCTGGCCCACCCCTTGATTTCAGCCTTGTGAGACTCTCGTGAGCAGAGAACCCAGCTACTCCATTCCTGGACTCCTGACCCACAAAACTGTGAGATGATAAGATTATTTTAACCCAAAAAGTTTATACTAATTTGTTAGGCAGCAATAAAAAACAATACACCTTCGGGGCACCTGGGTGGCTCAGTCGGTTAAGCGTCCAACTTCAGCTCAGGTCACGATCTCACGGTCTGTGAGTTCAAGCCACGCGTCAGGCTCTGTGCTGATGCTGGCTCAGAGCCTGGAGCCTGCTTCGATTCTGTGTCTCCCTCTCTCTCTGCCCCTCCCTCATTCGTGCTCTGTCTCTCTCTGTCTCAAAAATAAATAAAAAAACATTAAAAAAAAAAAAAAAAAACCAATACACCTTCTTAGAAAAAATAAGAGATCTTCCTCAAGAGTCACTCTTCTTAGAAACTAGGGGGAGAGAGAATTCTAAATACATATAATTTAGCAAATTTGTCACTGTAACAGAATTAATGTTAACAATAGCACTTAGTGCTAGGCATCATCCTAGATGCTTTATAGATGCTTTATATTTCTTTCTTTTTTTTTTTTTAAGGTTTATTCTTTTAGGGGTACCTGGGAGGCTCAGTCAGTTAAACATCCAACTCAATTTCAGCTCAGGTCATGACCTCATGGTTTGGGAGACTGAACACTATGAGTGTGGAGATTCTGCTCGGGATTCTCTCTCTCTCTCTCTCTCTCTCTCTCTCTCTGCCCCTCCCTCCGGTCATGCTTGCCCCTTTTTCTGTCTCAAATAAATAAACATTAAAAAATATTTACTTTTTAAATTTTAATTTAATTTTTTAATGTTTATTTTTTGAGAAAGAGAAAGAGAGAGAGACAGCACGCGAGCAGGGGAGGGGCAGGGAGAGAGGGAGAAACAGATTCTGAAGCAGGCTCCAGGCTCTGAGCTATCAGCACAGAGCCTGACGCGGGGCTCAAACTCACAAACTGTGGGATCATGACTGGAGCTGAAGTCAGATGCTTAACTGACTGAGCCACCCAGGTGCCCCAGTTTTAAGTTAATTTTAATTCCAGTATAGTTAACACAGCGTTATATTAGTTCAGGTGTAAAATATAATGACTCAACAATTCCATACATCAGCGGGTGCTCATCACAGCAAGAGCATCACCTATTTCCCACATCCTCCCACCCACCAATGATTTATATTTCATTTAATCTTTATATCCACTCTGAGGGGCTGATATTATTGCCCCCATTTTACAGATAAAAAACTAAAGTTCCTGCCTGAGGTCACAAAGCTGGAAAGTAGAGCGGGGATTCAACCAAGGCCTGCTGTTGTTTCCAAAGCCCACACTCTGTACCACTATGCTACTAACTTTACAGACAGCATCAGAAGTTCACTTAGAAAAAGAACTGTCTTTCAAAAATAATTGTCTTAATAAATGCTGAAGGTATAGGGGAGTCCTTGAGGCCGGAGTGTCCAGTGGACTGGTACCCATTAATATATTCCATTCATGTTTTTGTCTCCAATGTTCCAAGAAATTGTATCAAGATCACTAGCAACCTCCACATTCCTAAATCCAGCAGTCACTGCTCAGTCCTAATCGTATACAGTATTTCTCAGCAGCATTCAACTTAAGAGAGCACTCTCTTCTTGAAGCTTTTTCACTTGTGTTTCAGGACACCAAGACTTGGTTTCCCTCTTGCCTTACCTACCATTCTTTCACATCTCTTTTGCTGGCTCTGCTTCCTATTGCTGACCTCTAAATGTTGGAAAGTTTTAGGCCTTCTTCTACTTTTGTGCTCAGCTCCCTGGGTGTTCTTACCTGTCTACATACTTTAATTATCTTCTATACTCTGGCCAATTTATATCGTCATACCTAGCTGCTTTCCTGATCTCCAAAGCTCCTATATCCGCCTGCTTAACCAACATCTCCACTTGCATATCCAGCAGGCATCTCCAAATTAACATGCCCAGAAGTCTTGATAACTTTCTCCTTCCAAATATGCTTCCTAAGAGTCTTTTCTGTATGGGGGTCCTCAAAAAACTAAAAACAGAAGTACCATATGATCCAGCAATTCCACTTCTGGGTGTTTATCCAAAGAAACGAAAACACTAATTTGAAAAGATATATGCACCCTTATGTTCATTGCACATTATGCACAATAGCCAAAATATGGAAGCAACCAAGGTGTCCATTGATGGATGAATGGATAAAGGAGATGTGGTGTGTGTGTATGTGTATATACACACACACACGCATATATATATGTGTGTGTATATATATATGTGTATATATATATATATATATACACACTTCATTTAATATATACCTAATATATGGTTACCTAATAGTCCATTATATATATTCCACACTTAAGTGAAATCCTACGGTATTTGTCTTTCTATTGTCACAAATGGTAAGATAAAAAGAACAAAATCTTGCCATTTGTGACAACAGAGAAAAACAAATACCGTATGACTTCACTTATATGTGGAATCTAAAAAACAAAACTTGTAGATGCAGAAAAGAGACTGATGGATGCCAGGAGGGAGGGGTTAGGGGATGGGCAAAATGGGAGAAAGGGGTCAAGAGGTAAACTTCCAGTCATAAAATAAATGTCATGGGGATATAATGTACAGCATGGTGACTAATCAACAATATTGTACTGCATATTATGTAACTTTATATGATGACAGGGAAAAACTAGACTTATTGTGATCAATTTGCAGTGTATACAAATACCAAATTATGTTGTACACCTGCAACAAATATAACATGATATGTCAACTATACCTCAAAAAAAAAGTGGGAAAAAATCTTTCCCATTTTTTTTTTAATGTTTATTTATTTTTGAGAGGGAGACAGAGCATGAGGGGAGGAGGGGCAAAAAGAGAGGGAGACAGAATCTGAAGCAGGTTCCAGACTCTGAGCTGTCAGCACAGAGCCTGACACAGGGCTCAAACTCATCAACCGCAAAATCATGACCTGAGCCCAAGTTGGACGCTTAACTGACTGAGCCACCCAGGCGCCAAGTCTTTCCGATCTTGCTGTTAACATCTTCCCAACTGCCCAGGCCAAAACTTTAAGCATCCTCCTTCATTCTTCTCTTTCCCTCAAACTCTGTATCCAATCCATCAGCAACTAACTTAAAGAAAAACACCCGTTTCACATTACCTCTACAGCCACCTCATCTGTGCTGCCATTATCTCTTGCCAATGCAACAGCCTTCTAACTGGTCTTTCTGCTTCCTCACTTGCTTTCTTGTAGACCATATCTTTAGGAATAGCCTTTAGGAGCTTTTCCTTACCATGGCCTAAGAAGTTGTCCATGATCTGGCTCCTACTTATCTCTCTAACCTCATCTCCCACTATTCTCCTCTTCATTCACATCTCTCCAGGCACACTGGCCTTCTTGCAATTCCTGAACATGTCAAGCTTGCTCTTGCTGCAGACTCTTTGCACTTACTGTTCCATCTGGTTGGAGTACTATTCCTCCAGACCCTCCCAGGGCTCACCCTTCATATCCTTCAGGTCTCTTTAAAATATACCCAGGCAGTCAGAGAAACCTTTCCTAACCACTCCAAGCCATCTGGCTCCACCCCCACCCCTACTACTTCTCACACTGTAGCCTGCTTAATCTTTCTTCATATTACTGAAATTATATTATTTACTTAAAAAATAGAAACTTATTTAATGCCTGTTTCCCCATAAAAATGCAGGCTTCATGAGTGCAGGAACTTCTGTTTGCCTTCAATGCTAATCCCCAACGACTGGAACACAGAGGTGTTCACTAAATGTTAATTGAATGAATAACTGAGTTGTTTAAAATTTGGAATCTGTTTTCCCATAGAACAATTAAGGGTTCTTAGGCAGACCCCCAAGAAGCCTCTTGAATATATAATTAATAACTTTAGGATTAGTAATATTAGCCTGGTGTCTGGCTCCTAGAAACAGTGGGATCATGCCACAAAGGGGGAAGGTAAAAGTGAGACTCCTCTTTCCTGAATGTACCTGCATAAAACTTACAAATAGTTTTATCTCCTGTTTGGCATGTTACCTCCTTTGAGTGCCTCCTCTCAGGGCTCCTGTTACTCTAAGCCTTACGTAGGTCCCCAACATTGCCTCAAAACTCTATTATAGTTCCCAGATCCTCCCCCGAATTTCCTCCCCAGCAAATTTTCCCTTTCTTCAATTGATTATAGCAACTATGTGAGGGAGAGAAATTTTATTGAACTATTGTAATTCACAACAATGGGTGAATAAATCATTCGACCCTCCCAGGCGTCTTTACATATTTAAAAGAGAATGTGTACTAAATTAATTAATTTCTAATTGGTACAATTTGGGACATCAGTACAATGATGTAGAAAAAACATGGAGTGGACAGAAGATACTTTTGGGGGTGGGAAAATAACTACCAAATAATGTTTTGTTTTTATAATTTTATTTTTTTAAATTTTTAAATGTTTATTTATTTTTGAGAGGGGGGGAGGGGCAGAGAGAGGGAGACAAAGGATCCAAAGCAGGCTCTGCCCTGAGAGTGGAAGCCCTATGCGAGGCTTGAACTCATAAGCTGCAGGATCACGACCTGAGCCAAAGTCAGATGCTTAACTGATTAAGCCACGAAGGCGCCTCTGTACAGAAATATATAGTAGAGACCACGTGTAATATAAGATGGTAAAACACTACTGCACTTTGGGTAAGGGCTATTTATTATTTAATGCCTGTCATTTTTGTTATTGTAATTTACAGCTTTCTAAAAGGCTACCACATGGACAGATAAAAAGATTTCCCAGGTGAAAATACAACAGGAAAATGGAAGGCAGGGTAGGTCCTAAATCCCTACTTATTAGCAGATTCACCTGGAGCCCTGGTTAAACCATATACTCTGGGCCGCAAATCACAGAGCTCCCAAAGTGGGACCCAGCTGTGGTTCTAACAAGAGCCTGACAGGATTCTTATATGAGTGGGCCTGCAGACAGTTCCCAAGTTTGAGAGATACTGGGCCAGAAAGCAAGGAGATCTGAAGTCTTAGCAGAGAGGAAGCAAAGAAAACAGATTCCAGAGGTAAATTCAAAATAGAATTAACAGGGCTTAGTGATTTATTGGATATGACAGATAAGGAAGAATGTTAAGGGCAACTGGGATAACAGCTGTGCCATTAAAAAGAGAATATTAAGAATTCAGAAATCAGGTTTTGATTTGTTTTTTAAGGTGGAGGTTGAGAAGAAGTGGTCCTATTACAATGATGAAGTCAACTTTCCTTAAAGTAAGTTGAGGTTGTTATGGGGCATTTTGAAGAGATGTCCAGAAGGCATTTACAAACATAGCCTAGAGTATAAAACTGAGCTCCAGGAAATGGAAGACACGGGTGAGAGAATCATTGCTATCTTACTGATAGTTGAAGCCTAAAGAATCTATCAAGGAAGTGGGGACGGGGCGGGGGGGGGGGACCAAAAATTACTCGTTTGTATTTTGCAAAGTACAGATTTCACGGGCTTCTTAAGCGATAACTGCATTAGATGAGTGTAGGGAACCGAAGAGGGACTAAAGTGGACCAGCAAAGCCCATCCACTAGGGGCCTGACCCAAGCTTTTAGCAAACGTCTAGTTGAAAGAAGCCAGGGTACACTTCCACCGCACCGTTCCGTGCTGCGTAAGCCTCCCCTGCTGAGGTCGTAACTCCAGAACGGGTATAGAGAGTACAGCTGAATGGCCCAAAGGTCGGAAGCCCCCACCCAGTTCCAGGAAAGGAGACGGCCGAGGCTGACCAAGATGCGTGGTCAGACCCCGGGGCTCCTTGTCCACGGATTCCGCGAATCTTTTTGACCTCCCTGGGCCCTCAACAGCCAGTTCCACTCACTTCTTGGAGGGTCCGGCCCAGCATGGTCCTCGTGCCCAGCCTGCCACCACAGGGACAAGGTGACAAGGAGGAATAAAAAAGGTCAACACCCGCGCCCGTATTACATGGGCGCAGCCATCTTTGGCCGTCACTGACCGTTTCAACATCGAGTACTTAGATTGGTCGAATTGCAGCCCGGGGAAATTATCTTTGCACGTGATTGGTTGGCGCCGCAAAGCAACTCCTGCTGCGAAGGAGAGAGGGTCGTAAGGAGACTCGGGGCTAGGGTCGCGGAGGGAGTCGGGGAGTCTCAGGTTCTTGGTAGCGTGTGGTAATTGAGCGGGGTTTGCTTGTCCTGCCGGGGGCTTCCGGGACAGGGCTGGCTTCTAGGGGTTTTGTATTTGTTTTTCAAAGGGGAGAAGGTGTAAGGAGGGAAGAGAATGACAGAATACTGACTGGAACGCTAATTGGAGATTTTCAAATGGGAAGAGCAGAATAATTCCATATTCTTCCTTCAGTTGCTCCATTAGGCAGGCTGACTTCTATTTTGAATTCTCAACTTTGAAATCAGCCAGTGTGTTTGGCAGATATTGACCTAATTTAGGGGTTAGAGTTTGAGCCAATTTAAATGCATTTTACTTAGGGCCCACAATACAACCACTGTTTACGATGGAACTTCTGCTGAAAACCTGTGTACTTAGAAGAAATGCATGTACTGCGGTTTGCTTCTGGAGAAGCCATGCTGTACAAAAGCCTTCAGTTAAAAAGATTAGTACTACCTCTCCAAGGAGCACCGTCATGCCCGCTTGGGTGATAGATAAATACGGAAAGAACGAGGTGCTTCGATTTACTCAGAACATGATGATACCTGTCATACACTATCCAAATGAAGTTATTATCAAAGTTCACGCCGCGAGTGTAAATCCTATAGATGTTAATATGAGAAGTAAGTTTTCGGAAGACATTCCACCTTCCCTTTTTCTTTCTTTCTTTCTTTTTTCTTCAGAATTTCATCAGGGGTCAGTTTTAAAAGATGTTATTTGACTACAGCTCTTTGGTTAATACAAAGGAATTATTTGGGTTTTTGACAGTATCTCAGCACATATTATTTCTCAGGTTTTTGAACTTGCAGTGTTCATGGTATACTTCAGTCTTCTACAAAATATAAGCAAATATATGTTTGAAATTTTTCCATGCCTCTTTACAGTGAGGATTGGGATTTGAGCTAATTTGGGGTCCACAGCTAACTTTTTGGTATATCATCCGGGGAACTTTGTGTATTCTGAGGGCCACTGTGGGTTTTGGAGGTATGATTACGTTTTCACATCAGTTCAAAATTTGCATTTTTATAATAATTCTCTGCTCTCTCACTATTCTTGTCTGTCTTTATTGGTCCAGTGGACAAAACAGAACAGGTTGCCAGGATTTGGACACAGTACTTCATTTCTGCTGTTGGATTTTTGCTCTCGCCCTTTAAAATACCCTTTCCTGTATGCTTCATCCTAAATGGGAATGTTACCATCTTAATTTCAGCTGAGGCATATTGCCAAAGTTTGGAAAGCACTATATTCCTTAAAATTATGTACGCTTTGCAATTATTATAGTGCCAAAAAGATTGATTACCCTTTGTGAATTTAACTTTTGGAAAATAATGACAAAAATATTGCTTGCGGGAACTCCTCCATGTCTTCTGAAAACATAAAAATCTCTTGAGATGATTAACCTCCATGTTCTAAATAAGCTGCCATATGCAGTTTATTTTAACCGTGAGTCTGTGTTTTGAAGGCCTTGTGTGCAACATAGATTGCCTCATAACAGTTACTGTATGGGAACTGTGCGTGATTAGTTCAATTTCTTGGTTCATAGAAACCAATTACAAAGTCAGCATTAATGATAGAATGAATCATTTTGTGGAATTTATAGAGAAATATGAAAGTGTTGAGACTGACATCTTTTCATTTCTTCCTCCTATTTTCCAGGAGCTGTGTGATAGATTAGGATGGCCATTCTCAAGCTTTTTGGTCTTGAGATCTCTTTAGCCTATTAATAATTAAAATGGGCTTTTGTTTATGTGAGTTATAGCTGTCAGTATTTACCTTATTAGAAATTAGAGAAAATTTTAAATTTTCATTTAAAAATGCAGTGAACTTTTGTGTTGACATTACAAAATTTAAATCAGGGCAGAAATATAAAATGACATAAAATGAGAGATGAGTCCATATGTGAAGCATTGGAAAAGGTGGTGGTTGACAGAGTGTAGGGTCTACTTCAAAGTGTTTACAATGAAAAATAACTAGTTTCCAAAATAAGGAAAAAAATTGAGTAAGAAGGATAGCATTGTTTAACACGTTTGCTTATCTCTGTGCCTTCTGGTTTAATAAGACAGGTGGATTTTCATATGAACGGCTGTATTCAATCTGTTGCAATACATCATTTGAAGTTAGTGAAGAAAATCCAGCCTCCTGCAGGTAGTTGAAAGGACTTAGACTCCACAGATCTTGGGGGTGTGAAAACTGCTGGATTCGGGAAATAAAGCACACTTTCACAGTCTAGGTTTTTTTGTTGTTTTTTAAAGATTTTATTTTTAAGTAATCTCCACACCCAACGTGAGATTCAAACTCACAACTCTGAGGTCAAGGGTCACATGCTCTACTGACTGAGCCAGCCTGGTGCCCTCTTGGTCTTTAGATCTTTTGACTCCAATTTTTAAAGTTGATATTTTTAACTCAATGAATATATTTAGACCTGTGCTGTCCAGTATAGTAACCACTAGTCACAGGCGGGTGGTGAGCAGCTGAGGTGTGGCTAATCTGAATTCAGATGTGCAGTTAGTGTAAAACGCACACTGGTATCGAAGACTTAGAAAAAAAAGAATGTTGGGGTGCCTGCGTGGCTCAGTCGGTTAAGCCTCCAAGTTCAGCTCAGGTCACGCTCTCCCAGTTTGTGAGGTCAAGCCCTGCATCAGGCTCTGTGCTGACAGTTCACAGCCTGGAGCCTGCCTCTGCGATTCTCTCTGCTCCTCCCCTCTCCCCCCTTGAGCGTGCTCTCTCTCTCTCTCTCTCTCTCTCTTTTTCTCTCAAAAATAAACATTAAAAATTTTTTAAAAAAGAATGTGAAATGTCTCAACAATTTTATATTGATTACATATTGACCTGATAATATTTTGACTATATTAAGTAAAATATGAAAATCAATTTTATTTGTTCATTTTTAGTGCCTACTAGGAAATTTTGAATTAATGTGACTTGCATTGTATTTCTATCGGACAGTACCAATCTAGACAATGTGAGGAATAGCTATTACACATTTCTTTGTGGGCAGGGGGTTTGAGGAAATACTTAGATTCAAAAAGTGTTTGTAGCTAGAAACTCTGTTACGGGAGAATTGAAATGTCTTTACTATGATTGTCCCATGAAATCCACATCTGTATTCTTTTTGTTTGTTCTGAAGAGTTGCTACTAGTTGGAAATAGTGTTTCACCTTATTCATTTACATAGGGTATAAAGATAATAGTTTTTATAGGCTATGCCTTTAAGTGGAAGGTTTATACCCAATGATCAGTATGTTTTGCCATCCCCTTTGATTATAAATCCTTTGAAGGTAGATCTCATGTTCTGTGTCAACTACTACCTGTTTTAGTGCTTCACATATGTAGTTGTCATTCAGTCATTATTTTTGTGTCATTTTATATTTTCATTTTAACTTAAGGTTGTACACTAAAATTAGTGGTGTTCTAACCTTGAGTACTTTGTACATTTTGTCTTCATTTCAACCTGTTTTCATTTCTTTGAATGCACACGCACAATTTGTATTGTGTATGTTTTGATTTCAGTAGGTTGGTTAGATCGGGACTTTCTTGGCTGCTATTTAATAATGTAATGTTGTGACACATTTTACTTGTATATAGTATTCTTGAGACACCTTAGTTTTGTATAACTTAACCAGGTAATATTATTTGTAAGTTACCATGTTTCCTGCTCATGAATCCTTTTTTTTTTTTTTTTTTTTGTGGGGGGGGGGGGGGGGGGGGGCGCGGAATGTGTGATTGTTGTTGCAGAAGATTGCTGAAATGGTAGCTTGGGGAAATAAAATAATGAGTACTAGATTATAAACTGTAGGAAGCACTTGTTTCCCTTGACAAGAATGCAAGGACCTGTCTATTTTGAAAGATGAAGGCAGGCTGTTTTTCTGGAGATAGCCACTTTTATTGGACATAAAATCATAAATCCTGTAAATGGCTAAATAAATGCAAAAATATATATAGCCAACAGAATCATCCCAACAAAGCTTGATTTCCTTAGATGGGATTAAAGTCACTGAAACTGATGACAGATTAGGATTTTCCACATCATCCCAATTCTTTTTTTTTAATTTCTTTTTTATTTTTTTAATTTACATCCAAATTAGTTAGCATCTAGTGCAACAATATTTCAGGGGTAGATTCCTTAATGCCCCTTACCCATTTAGCCCATCCCCCCTCCCATAACCCCTCCAGTAACTGTTCGTTCTCCATATTTAAGAGTCTCTTCTGTTTTGTCCCCCTCCCTGTTTTTATATTATTTTTGTTTCCCTTCCCTATGTTCATCTGTTTGTCTCTTAAAGTCCTCATATGAGTGAAGCCATATGATTTTGTCTTTCTCTGACTAATTTCGCTTAGCATAATACCCTCTAGTTCCATCCATGCAGTTGCAAATGGCAAGATTTCATTCTTTTTGATTGCTGAGTAATACTCCATTGTATATACCACATCTTCTTTATTCATCCATTGATGGACATTTGTGCTCTTTCCATGCTTTGGCTATTGTTGATAGTGATGGTATGAATATTGGGGTGCATGTGTTCCTTTGAAACAGCATACCTGTATCCCTTGGATAAATGCCTAGTAATGCAATTGCTGGGTCGTAGGGTAGTTCTATTTTTAATTTTTTGAGGAACCTCCATCCTGTTCTCCAGAGTGGCTGCACCAGCTTGCATTCCCACCAGCGATGCAAAAGGGATCCTTTCTCTGCATCCTCGCCAACATCTGTTGTTGCCTGAGTTGTTAATGTTAGCCAGTCTGACAGGTGTGAGGTGGTATCTCATTGTGGTTCTGAGATGCATCATTTCCCTGATAATGAGTGATGTTGAGCATTTTTTCATGTGTCAGCCACCTGGATGTCTTCCTTGTAGAAGTGTCTATTCATGTCTTTTGCCCATTTCTTCACTGGATTATTTGTTTTTTGGGTGTTGAGTTTGATAAGTTCTTTATAGATTTTAGATACTAGCCCTTTATCTGATATGTCATTTGCAAATTTCTTCTCCCATTCTGTCGTTGCCTTTTAGTTTTGCTGATTGTTTCCTTCACTGTGCAGAAGCTTTTTATCTTGAGAAGGTCCCAATAGTTCATTTTTGCTTTTGTTTCCCTTGCCTCTGGAGATGTGTTGAGTAAGAAGTTGCTGTGGCCAAGGCCAAAGAGGTTTTTGCCTGCTTTCTCCTCAAGGATTTTGATGGCTTCCTGTCTTACATTTAGGTCTTTCATCCATTTTGAGTTTATTTTGTGTGTGGTGTAGGAAAGTGGTCCAGGTTCATTTTTCTGCATGTGGCTGTCCAGTTTTCCCAACACCATTTGCTGAAAAGACCCGTCTTTTTTCCATTGGATATTCTTTCCTGCTTTGTCAAAGCTTAGTTGGCCATACATCTGTGGGCCCATTTCTGGGTTCTCTATTCTGTTCCATTGATCTGAGTGTCTGTTTTTGTGCCAGTACCATACTGTCTTGATTACAGCTTTGTAATACAGCTTGAAGTCCGGGATTGTGATGCCTCCTGCTTTGGTTTTCTTTTTCAAGATTGCTTTGGCTATTAGGGGTCTTTTCTGGTTCCATACAAATTGTAGGATTGTTTCTTCTAGCTCTGTGAAGAATGCTGGTGTTATTTTGATAGGAATTGCATTGAATATGTAGATTGCTTTTGGGTAGTATTGACATTTTAACAATATTTGTTCTTCCTATCTGGGAGCGTGGAGTCTTTTTTTCCATTTTTTTTTGTGTCTTCAATTTCTTTCATAAGCTTTCTGTAGTTTTCCGTGTATAGATGTTTCACCTCTTTGGTTAGATTTATTCCTAGGTATTTTATCATTTTTGGTGCAACTGTAAATGGGATCGATTCCTTGATTTCTCTTTCTGTTGCTTCATAGTTGGTGTATAGGAATGCAATCGATTTCTGTACATTGATTTTTAGCTCATTGGTTTTTCCATATAGAGTACCATGTCATCTGCGAAGAGTGAAAGTTTGACCTCCTCCTGGCCAATTTGGATGCCTTTTATTTCTTTGTGTTGTCTGATTGCAGAGGCTAAGGCTTGCAATACTATGTTGAATAATAGTGGCAAGAGTGGACATCCCTGTCATATCTTGACCTTAGGGAGAAAGCTCTCAGTTTTTCCCCACTGAGGATGATCTTAGTGTTGGGTCTTTCATATATGGCTTTTATGATCTCGAGTTATGATCCTTCTATCCCTACTTTCTTGAGGGTTTTTATCGAGAAAGGATGCTGTATTGTGTCAAATGCTTTCTCTGCATCTATTGAGAGGGTCATATGGTTCTTGTCCTTTCTTTTATTGATGTGATGAATCACATTGATTGTTTTGTGGATATTGAGCCAGCCCTGCACCCCAGGTATAAGTCCCACTTGGTCGTGGTGAATAATTTTTTTAATGTATTGTTGGAGCCAGTTGGCTAATATCTTGTTGAGGATTTTTGCATCCATGTTCATCGGGGAAATTGGTCTATAGTTCTCCTTTTTAGTGGGGTCTCTGTTTGGTTTTGGATCCAAGGTAATGCTGGCCTCATAGAAAGAGTTGGAAGTTTTCCTTCCATTTCTATTTTTTGGAACACCTTCAAGAGAATAGGTGCTAACTTTTAAATGTTTGGTAGAATTCCCTTGGAAAGCCATCTGGCCCTGGACTCTTATTTTTTGGGAGATTTTTTATTACTGATTTGATTTCTTTACGGGTTATGGGTCTGTTCAAATTTTCTATTTCTTCCTGTTTCAGTTTTGGTAGTGTATATGTTTCTAGGAATTTGTCCATTTCTTCCAGATTGCCCATTTTATTGGCGTATAATTGCTCATAATATTCTTAATGTTTTTATTTCTGCTGTGTTGGTTGTGATCTCTCCTCTTTCATTCTTGATTTTATTTATTTGGGTCCTTTCCTTTTTCTTTTTGATCAAACTGGCTAGTGGTTTGTCAGTTTTGTTAATTCTTTCAAAGAACCAGTTTCTGGTTTCATTGATCTGTTTTGTTTTTTGGTTTCGATAGCATTAATTTCTGCCCTAATCTTTATTATTTCCTGTTTTCTGCTGGTTTGGGGTTTTATTTGCTGTTCTTTTTCCAGCTCCTTAAGGTGTAAGGTTAGGTTGTGTATCTGAGACCTTTCTTCCTTCTTTAGGAAGGCTTGGATTGCTATATACTTTCCTCTTATGACCACCTTTGCTGCATCCCAGAGGTTTTTGGTTGTGGTGTTATTATTTTCATTGGCTTCCATGAACTTTTTAATTTCCTCTGTAACTTCTTGGTTAGCCCATTCATTCTTTAGTAGGATGTTCTTTAGTCTCCAAGTATTTGTTACCTTTCCAAACTTTTTCTTGTGTTTTGATTTCGAGTTTCATAGCATTGTGGTCTGAAAATATGCACGGTATGATCTCAGTCTTTTTGTACTTGTTGAGGGCTGGTTTGTGTTCCAGTATGTGGTCTATTCTGGAGAATGTTCCATGTGCACTGGAGAAGAATGTATATTCTGATGCTTTAGGATGAAATGTCCTGAATATATCTGTTAAGTCCATCTGGTCCAGTGTGTCATTCAAAGCCATTGTTTCCTTGTTGATTTTTTGATTAGATGATCTGTCCATTGTTGTGAGTGGGGTGTTGAAGTCCCCTACTCTTATGGTGTTATTATCAATGAGTTTCTTTATGTTTGTGATTAATTGATTTATATATTTGGGTGTTGCCACATTTGGCACATACATGTTTACAATTGTTAGGTCTTCTTGGTGGATAGACCCGTTAATTATGATGTAATGCCTTTTTGCATCTCTTGATACATCAGACAATCTAGACTTTAAAATAAAGACTGTAAGTATGGCTACTCCGTCTGTCTTTTGTTGACCATTAGCATGATAGATGGTTCTCCATACTCTTACTTTCAATCCGAAGGTGTCTTTAGGTCTAAAGTGGGTCTCTTGTAAACAGCATATAGATGGATCTTGTTTTCTTATCCATTCTGTTACCCTGTGTCTTTTGATTAGAACATTTAGTCTATTGACATTTAGAGTGAGTACTGAAAGATATGAATTTATTGCCATGATGTTGCTTGTAGACTTGGAGTTTCTGGTGGTGTTCTTTGGTCCTTTCTAGTCTTTGTTGCTTTTGGTCTTTGTTTGTTTGTTTGTTTTCATCTTTTCTCCCCTCAGAGTCCCCCTTAAAATTTCTTGCAGGGCTGGTTTAGTGGTCACAAACTCCTTTAGTTTTTGTTTGGGAAACTTCTTATCTCTCCTATTTTGAATGAAATTGCCACATCATCCCAATTCCTGAGCCTTATTGACAATCTCTAACAATGGGCCTCCGAAGGGCCCCCATTCCTTTGTGTCACCTAGCAGGTTTTCACTTGCTACCGGCTGCATTCTGGATTTGGGGCTTGTTTAGCTAGTAGTAGCAGTGAGCCAGTGCTACTCAGCTGATGCATCAGCATGTCAGGGTGACCAAGAAACCTGAGCAGCCTTGTCCTGCAGCCTCTGTACCTCAGAAGGGACCGAAGAATTTTGGCAGCTTTGCAACAGCAGCTACACCCTGACATGGCTAAATACCCACTTTTGTTGCCCAGACCACATAGGACTTTCAGAGAATAATTGTTTAATTGTGTTTTAGGCATGGAAAAGGGATGTAAGACAGGAAAAGTGAAACATGACTTCCATAAATATTACATGTGAAGTTGCTTTTTTTTCCCCCCTGACAGCGTGCACCCCTAATTAGCCAGATGGCAAATGTGTAATATTGGCATGATCGCCATCAGCTTAGGTTTTCTGGGACTATCCCAACCTTGAAACACTCTCTCCCATAGTCTTGATTTTTTGTTCATTAGAAAAACAACTTCTACAGGCCACCCACCTGTCATCTCCCCCCTGGATCTTCTACCATCCCTCCCACTGTATGGATTAACTGTCATTGCTCTTATCTGATGCCAGTCTTCCTCTAGATTCCATCCCCTTTCATCATCTCAGGAGCACGGTTTCAAAAATTCGTAACTGTATCATCAGTCTTTGCCTTTCCATTGAATCATTCTGATTAGCACACAGTCTTGCTGTTATGTCTCCCCTCTTAAAGAGGAAAAAAATACACACTCAAAAATCCTCTCTCCATCTCACTTGCATCCCTCCAACCACTGTTTCATTTCTAGCTCCCCTTTAGAGCAAAACTATTTGAAAGAGTTGAATGGTCTCAGGTCTCTGGTTCTTCACCGCCCGTTCTCTTTTGAGCACTCCATGCCACAGCAACTGCTGTCAAGGTCACCAAAGACTGCTATGTTGTTGGATCCAGTTGTTTGGTTTTTTTGAAAAACCTCTTGGCAACTTTTTATTTGAAAAACCGTCTTCCCTGTCAGCATTTGACTTCTTGAAATGACCCTCTTCCCTTGTTCTTCAGGACCCCTCTTCACCAGTCAAGCCTTCTTAGTCTCTGTTGCTAGTTTCTTCTCATCCTTAGGATCTAATGTGCTACCACTGAGGGTGGGTGGATGGGGAAGAAAGAGGAGTCTTACGGAGAGGTTTAGTGGTTTGGGAGCGTAAATGTGGTACATGACACTGGAAAGGCAGAAAGAGTGCTTATCCTGAAGAAACTCACCTAGCAGAAATGTTCTCAGAAATGTCAAGCAATAGGGGCAATAACAGATACTTTCGTGTCTTAGAAAAGTCATTTTATATGTTGAAATTTTGTAATAAACTACTTTGGGTTATTATAGATAGAGTAGCCAATTTGTTTAAAACAAAAAAGTTACTAGAATGTTTTCAGCTCTAGTTAGCTGATATTTATGTCAATATTAAAAAAATAAATAAAACCATGTATAATAAAGCAGTTAACTTGACTTGTATCAGAATAGATGCAGTCAAATGGCTTTTTTCAACTCCTGAATCTATGTACTTATTTCAAAGATGTTCTGGAAACATTTTTTGGGACATGGGGAACATTACTCCTAGACAATGTCCGTATCAAATACTAGACCCATGCCTATTTGTTAACTTCAAACAGCTTTAACATTTATCTTCTTCACCAGACTTGGCACCAAATGACTTTGTTGTTTAAAAAGATCACGAATGATTTGGGGTGCCTGGGTGGCTCAGTCGGTTGAGCTTTGGCTTAGGTCATGGTCTTGGGCATCGTGGGTTTGAACCCTGTGTTGGGCTCTGTGCTGACAGCTCAGAGCCTGGAGCCTGCTTCGGATTCTGTGTCTCCCTGTCTCTCTGCACCTCCCCCGCTCGTGTGCGCACACGTGTGCATGCTCTCTCTCTCTCAAAAATAAGCATTAAAACCAATTTTTTTTAACTTAACGAATGAATAAAAGAAACCATCTTCAAAGAACAGAGTAAAAGTGTAAAAGAAAATTCCCTAAGTTCTGAAGACCACTTCAAAATTGGAATTTCAAAAACATTTTGAGCACTGGTACCTTTAGCTTAACGAGTGGTTATAACTTTCCAAGTATATAATTTTCTTTGAAAAGATCATTCATTGTTTTTGTGCTTTTGCATGTGATGATAAAAAAATTGTAAGGTTGATTATTTTATAATCTACATCTTGAGGATCTAGAATTGTATGTGGCCTGTAACCCTGTAGTAGTTTTTAAATCCTTCCATTCTTTTGGAGGCAACGGATACATTGTATTTCATAGGTGGTTATGGAGCTACGGCTTTAAATATGAAACGTGATCCTCTACATATTAAAACCAAAGGAGAAGAATTTCCCCTGACTCTGGGCCGGGACGTCTCTGGGGTGGTGATGGAATGCGGACTTGATGTGAGGTACTTCAAGCCTGGAGATGAGGTGAGATCTGCGTGGTCACTCTTCTTTTTCTAAATATACTTCCAAAAGAAGCAAAATGAAATTCGCATATCTGTGTCCTTGACCTTTTTTCTTCTTTTCAACAAGTATACTGAACTTTGGCCAGAACCTTCATGTTCTTGGTTCTGTTGTTACATTTTTCACAAACAATTAAAAAATAGCTTGACTGATAGGTGTCTGGGTGGCTCAGCCAATAAGTGTCTGACTCTTGATTTTGGCTCAGGTCATGATCTCCAGGTTTGTGAGATCGAGCCCCACATTGGACTTCACACTGGGCATGGAGCCTCCTAGAGATTCTCCCTTTCCCTCTACTGCTCATGCTCTCTCTCTCTCTAAAAAAAAAAAAAAAAAAAAAAACCAAAAAAAAGCTTTTATTTTACTTAACTTTCTAAAACTAGTGTTTAAAAATTAATATATTTTAAAAATATTTTATGGTTTTTTTTTTTTTTTTTTTTTTTTGCCCTGGAAGAAGTCTTTAAATGACAGTTTCTACCCTATGGGTTAGGTGGTTTTAAAATAAAATAGCTAAAGTTTGGTATAATAACCTGTCATTTGTCACTTTGAACTTTTATACCAAGAAGTTAACATGAGCTCATAATAATAGCTAACACTGTTCTAGTTGCTTTTCATAAAATAACACATTTAATCCTAATGAAGTAGGTAGTTAGGCACCATTTATACGATGGGGAAACCAAGCTATAAAGAGGCCCCACGGCTGGTAAGCACGGGAGCCAGAATTCAAGCCCCAGAGACTGTGCTCTTACTAGTACTCCAAGTAGTCAGTAAATACACTAGGATTTACTGGCGTCTGCTTCCAATGTGGTTGGACTTGATAAATCCAGAATCGTACTACATTTATATTATGTGAAAATAACTCTTTTGCTTGGTATATTGCTGATTTGTGCTTTTTTCACAGAATGGGGTCTGTTACTGGGGAAAACCCTCATGCTGAGCTCTGGTCAGAAAATATGTTTCTAATGAAGTTGTGTGTTTCAGGTCTGGGCTGCAGTTCCTCCCTGGAAACAAGGCACTCTGTCAGAGTTTGTTGTAGTCAGTGGGAATGAGGTAACTCACCAACTCTGTGCTGAAATGCCATTAGAAAGTATAAACAAAGACTGACAAATATCTCTGAAATAACTGGTTGTTTTTCAGATCAGGTTTTTGTTTTATGGGTAGTTTTGAAGATAGAGAAGAGGAACTTTTGAAAGAGTAAAAAAGAATTTCATGTCATTAGTAACACTGCCTGCCAAAGCGGTTCTTTGTCTCCCGTGGAGCAGGGATTTGGAGTGAGATTGAGAAGCCCTGCTGTGTTTCTCAGTTTTACCCAGTATGAGCAGTTGAAACCAAATATACCAAATGGAGCATACCGATTAATCATCAACAGAAGCATGGGAGTATCAGGCTGTTTTAAATAACTTTAAAAACAGTCTAATAGAATACAGTCAGGTGAGCTTGATGATTTGAATAGAAAGGGGTTAACATTGAGCAAATTGGCTACAGAAGGCAGGGCAGGAAGGGAAAAGGGGGTATTACTGAGATCAGAGAAAGTCTGGAAAGATTATCTTTCACTAAATGGGAGTAAAGGAAACAGCTGATCTCAGAAACAAATTAGAATGTGTTTATGAGGGCTCAAGGTTTATTTGGATTTATTTCTGGGTATACTCAGGACTAATGGGATTATTGAATGTGGTCTCTTTATGAAGAATTAAGCTGCTTTATCTGATAATGTAGCCTATAAAATATTACTGAACCTCTGTGAGGTAGATTGAGTCATTAGGAGAATATTCCTTAGGGATAATCTTGGAGGAGGGCATGCAGTAAACACTGAACCTGGTAGAATGTTACAGACTTATCTATGAAAGTAGTTGGATTCCTACACAGGTAAATGTGTTTACTTGTGTTTATAGGTTTGCAAGTCATTGCTTATTTTTAACTGCTCTCTTCGAATTTAGGTCTCTCTGAAGCCCAAATCACTCACTCATACTCAAGCTGCCTCTTTGCCGTATGTGGCTCTCACAGCCTGGTCTGCCATACACAAGGTTGGCGGCCTGAATGACAAGAATTGCACAGGAAAACGGTAAGTATCAACTGTGACATCTAAACCTCCCTTCAACTCTATTTGTGTCAGGTTCCACTTTGTGTTGATTCTTAGCCCGAGCAAATGGGAATTAAAAATTTTTAAATGGAAACATGTAGGTGAACTTTAGTTGTGTGAATCGCCTAAATAGTGTGATTTCGTATGTGAATCTCTGCAAAGAAGATCCTAGCTTTTATTAGATTCCTTAAAAGTTTTAAGGATCATCTTATACATTTTCTGAGGAATGCTGTGAAGGTGCAGGTGTTTTTGTTTTGTTTTGTTTTCCTACCTCTACTAGGATTTACTCTCTCACTTGCATATTGTATTCCAAAGACCAGATATAAAGGGACTGCAAAACACTGTTGATTATTCTTAAGATCTCTTAGGCTCAGTGCCTGGCATCCGTTAGGTCAATTCTTGTGCTTCAAAGTGTTTATTGTTTGAGTTAGCAACAGCAGTGAGTAGAAATGTCTTCGGTGTACTTGAGTCCGTATCCAGACCCTGCTACTTTCTAGCTGGGTGGTGCCCTCCGTCACTTCTCTTCTGTGAGTTTTGTTTTAATGGTTCAATGAGATAACACAAGTAAAACTAGTGGCCCAGATTGTGGCCCATGGAAGGCACTCAGTAAATAGTGGCTGCTGTTAGGAGCAATGAGATTGTATTTTTTTGTATTTTAGAAAGTTGGCCCGATAGGGGATACTGATTTTATTTTTTGGTGAGAAAAGGAGAGACTAAGAACCATTTAATGATGGTGATAAAGGAGAGAGCTATAGGTCAATTTTTAATAAGTTAAAATGAGTTTTTTGATTACTAAGAATTGTGCAGGTAAAATAACTATACTTTTCTGAAACCTTACCCTTTACATTTAATGTGTTGGGTTATAAAGGATTGAATTTAATGAAAGCTTAATAGCTGTATTTCTGAAAGCAGTGTGAAGATGATTCATCTAATGAAGTGCTACCCTTTGTTGTAGAATTCATGGCAGGTGTTTACTCTAAGGGTCAATCCTGTTTATTTTTTAAGCTTTTGAAGTTACCATTTAGGTCAACTACTTTGTTTAAAGTAAATTAGTCTGGCCACAAAGATTTTTCTAATGGTTTGTTTTCATTAATAACCTTGCAAAATTCAGGGTTTTTAGATCTTTATTATTACTGTAGGCTCTGCATTGACATTGATGCTTTATTATTTTGTTCTGTTCTTCCTTAAAAACATTAGACTTTCTGTGCCTGCGTGACCATAAGTGCACTATGGTTAGAGAGCTCTCATTCCTTTTGCCAGTTCAGGGTTCTCCACACATACTTGTTTTTAGTATCTTGAAGACAATTTAGAAACAACTCTAGTTGCCTCTTCTCAGGTACATGGATCTGTGCCCCATTTTATTACAAGCCTTGTGGGTAATTCCTTGGTACTGCGTTGCCTTGTGTTTAAGCAGTAATGGCTTGGAACTGGGGAAATAGAGCCCCAGGTCCTGTTCTCCAACTCTGCTGCCGACTAATGAGGTGACCATGTGCGTGCCATTTCCGGTCTTGCGCAGTTTCCTCCAACGCACTGGGTGTAGGACGGGGCAGGTTGTTAGGGGAGCTCTGAGAAGTGGGAAGTTTTATACCTTCTAAGGCCATTATATTGTATATTCAGTTGGGTGTGTTCGTTGATTTAGCCACATATTAGCCACACTGGAGTGAAATCTACTGTAAAGAGCCTCCCTAGCTCATCTCCTGAATTTCCTGCATCCCCGCATACTTGGTGACCTGACCTGTAGCATGCCTTTGTTCCAAGTGGTAATGAGACCTGGCCCCTGGGTGCTCTAGGAAAGTTGTCTACTGAAGTGGTCATAATGGCCCACTTCTTCCACTCCTTATTTGTGGGAATTGAATGAGTGATGTGAGCATCTTAAGGCACTATAAAAAATTTTATGTGAAGAAATTCTGACGAGAGTGGGATTTTACTATACATCAATTCAGAGGTTCCAGTGTCCAGAGTGGCTTTTTTCAGTTTGACTATTCATTGTGAATGGGGGAGCATATTTTAGTGTCTCTAAGCCATAATTATTCTCTATTAGCTGTTGGCGTTGAGGCATGTTTTCGTCTGCAGTAAAGCAGGTCAGTGTTTGTTAACGGGGTCTTAATAGTCTGTTTTTCTAACTGGTTAATTAAAAAAAAAAAAAAAAAAAAAAACAAAAAAACACTCATCAGCACCCTGGAAGATTTTATAGGATTTCTTTATAACAAACAGCTTTTTGAAATTAGGACCAAGCTTTCTAAGAGTTCAATGTGTTTACTTTTTCCTTTTTTGTTATATAATTGTATTTCTGCAACAACTGAGCATCAGTTAACCAAGGTAATAGTTTAATATTGATGTCACAAAATGTCATTTATGCCTACACTTTGATAGCACTAGAAAATGTCAGGTGAAGTGATTTTTTTGTTACCAGCCCATCCATAGTTTCTTCATGATTTATTAAGTTGGAAAACATAGATAACCTAGGGCTCTCAAGATGATAGACAGGTTTTAAAAAGTGGTTACACCAGGTATATTTTGAAAGCAGTTCAGTCTGATGTTCTATTTATTGGTAGTGTCATGGTACATCTTGCATATTTCATGCTCTACCTGAAATTCATCTTTTACAGGGAAAGTTGTACTTCACTCTGTTTGACAGAAGTATTAGAAAGTCTTAGAAATTGAACCATTCTTCTTCTACAAAATAAATTTCACTTTTAAATTGTGTATACAATGCAATGAATTTAGGAATGCTTTTCGCTGTTTCTTACCTGATTAGGCTTTTTGACAGTAAAATTTTGTCCTATGATTGTAAATTGTGTGTCTGATTAGTTCTATTACAGAATTACAAAGGTGCAACTTGAAAAACATCGGGTTTATCCCCCACCATCACTACCACCACTGTGCTTATATCGGTAATAACACAGTTTCCTTCTTTCAGAAGCCTTCTGCCTGTTCTTCACTGGACCACCCACCTATTTCTCCCCGTCTCCGCTCCCGCCACCCCTGTGGAGTTCGGGTTTTCATTTGCACTTGACTGGGTGGTAGGGTTAGAGGGGTAGGGGGAAGAAGAAAGAAACCCCGGCCCTTTACTTGCTCCTTTGTGAAGAAATCTTGGGGCTGGGAGGAAGAGGAGAGGGAGGGTGGAGACTCTGGCTGGTGTGATGCAAATGGATCTTGCCTCTGCTTCTGGGCCCCCTGGAGCCCCAGGAGGGCTCAATTAAAGAAATAGTAGAAAATTCTCTCCTGACAATTTGTGTTTTGCAGACGAGTTTTCTGGGTGACTAGGATAATATCTTGGGAAGTTGAGAAGTCATTTGCTCCTCAGTGACCGTAATTTAGCTTCCAGCATTGGCATTCAGCTGCAGCTGTTCTCACCGGGGTCATAGCTGACTAAGTGGCCAACCAGGTGATCTTTCTCAGTTCTTCTTATCATTTGATCTTCGTGAAGTATATGGCACTGTTAACCACTTCCTTAATACTCACTTTTTTCATGGTTTCAGGACACTGGACTCCTTTAGTTTTCTTGCCTTTTTGACCATTTCTTGTAATTTTTAGAGGACCCTTTCTTTCTCCAGTCCTTAACTGTTACTGTGTTCCCAGTGTCCACTCCATCATTACTCTCTCTCTCGGAGATCTCTCACCTACTCCCAGCTTCTGTGTATATTATGGAAGCTTGCAGATCTGTTTCTAATCCCAAACTCTCTGCTGAGTTTCAGTTAGATGGCTTTTTCATATTTGAAGCTCACCTGGTACAAAACAAGACTTCCTGACCGCCATCCTGGCTCTTCTCTACATTCCTAATGTCCATTAACTGGCATTTCCCTTAAGCCAAAACCTGATACTGTTTCTGAACTCTGCTGTCTCCCCGTCCACGGCACAACTCATTGTTCATGTCCTGTAAAATTTAGGATGGTTATCAAACTGGGAAAAATGTCTTCCGAGTTTCGTTAATGTGGGAGCTGTAAGATTTCTAGGGAGTCCAAGTTTTCTCATGCAGTGAGTAAGCCTCAAATGCTTTTGCATTTTAATTGACAGCCCTCATTTGTTAGTTTGGTGTTGATGTCTTCCTGGTAGCAGTGTTAAATGACAAAAATAATACAGTGTGCTAGTGCGTTTATCCTGTGTTCAAGGGGAAACAAGCCATAGATTGGGGAGCACAGTGCCTCTCAAGCAGGGGAGCATTCTTCCTGAAGGATTTTGGGCAAGAGCGAGTTTCATAGAGCATTGGAAGAGGCAGCACGGAAATGGTGTGGTTGGCCAGGAGGTCGGTGATTTCCTGATAAAGCTAGCAGGGCCTATTTCTTAGTAAGGTCAACTAGCTAAAGCTGAGTTGGAGGATTGTGATCAGTGTTTGGTTTCCTTGACAGTGATGCATTCTTTTTAAGGGCAGACTTACTTAGGTTTAGATTTGACGTGGACCAGGCCTTGGGGTAGCCTCCATTTTGTGGGTCCTGATCTAAGAATTAATGTATTAGTGGTGTGTTGTAAGTTTTTACATGTCTTTTAATTGGAGGAACTTTCTACAGACTAGCTTCTGGTTCTGCACATCTCAAACCTTCTTTAACCATTTTTCTCCTTCACTACTTGCTTAATCCAGTGCCAGCTACTGTGATACGTCCCTCTTATCATAATAAGACAACAGGTTCTTGATGCTTTGTTGTGCTAAATTGGTGGGAAGTAGGAGTATTCCTGGAAGGCATTCCTTAAGCAGGAAACTGCCTGCCATAACTTAACTCTACTCAGAAAGGACTTTAAACTGCATCGCAAAATGTATTTCCAAATGCACTTCCCTTCCCTTTGGGCTAGCATGTTCTGAACCCTGTTAGTTCCCTGGTTCCCTTCAGCCAAATCTCGTGTTACCGGTCAAGAGGGGAAGTGTAAAGGAGGGTGTAGAAATGGAAAGAGACAGAAATTTTAACGGATTGTAGTTAATACAGGAGGAAAAATCATTTCCCTCTACCTGAGTTCTCTGCTGAGACCTCTGTAATAAAACATTAACAAGAGAAACACAGTTTATTAATGTGTATACCACATATTAATGAGGTATAATTAGAGGAAAATGAGGAACTCAAATGGGTAGCTTAGAATTCAGACTAAAAAAACCTCTTCAGCTAAAGACGGAAGAGAGAAACGTGGGGGAAGGCCGTTGTGAGGAGGTTACCAGGAAAAGCAAGGTAAAATTTGTTGTACAGATTGAATTTGGTGCCTCCTCCGTGGTTAAGAGTCTAAAGTTATCTCTAGGGATTAACCTGTGTCCTTCCTGGTAGCTAGAAGAGGAGGTATGCCTTTGTAAATTTATGTCCTTAGGAAAACAGAGGAAGGGCAGAGAGCTTTCTTGGATCTGCTGTTTCTTAACTGCCTTCAGCTCAAAACAATCCTTATGCCAAAGGTGGTATATTTGGGGGCAACATATTCTGCCTCTTCGTTAGCATATATCGTTTGCAAATTTTACAAAAATCTGTGTCCACGCAGATATTTTGCTAGGGGTTCATCTCAGGGCCTTTGTAAGGAAAGGGCCTGGAGCTAAAGCTTCATTGGTTCTGCTAAGAAGGAAAATAGGGTTTTCTTCTAGTCTAAGTTCTTGCCTGGGGCCCCCTGTAAACAAAAGACAGATTAAAAAGGGAAAAAGCACACACATTTGAGCTTTACATGACCTGAGACCTTCATAAGGAAATGAAGATCTCAAGAAATTGTTAAACCTGAGTGTTTTTATGCTACATTTGATGAGGAGTGAAGAGTCTTTTAAAAAAAAAAAAAGTGACAGGACAAATGGTATGAGCTAAGCATAATCAACTTGGAAATTTTAGCAAGGCCTACCCGTTGGGATTCCTCTCTGTACCTTTCTGTCTTGGAGATAAGGATGTCCCTTTCCTCCAGGTATAGGAGCACACTTCTCACATGAGGGTCTTGTGACCTGCTTCAGGGAAGAAGGTCAGGGAGTCCTTCCTGTATATGCTATTTCTCAACTTCCCTTAACTTAAAATATTCAACATGCCAACGTGCCATTTTTGGGGGTGATGTATCCTGAACCCTGCCAGCTCTGTGGTAAATTTTTCTCTGACCAACCATGCTCCTTTTGTCTCTTATCCGTCGTATTGTTGCCATCATAAACATTCCTTCTTCCCATCTTCCTTTTTTCTCTCTGTTCTACACCAGATCGAAGGAACCAGTGATTTGGGATGGTTTCCACTGCCTGTCCCATTTGGGGAGATGTGTTCCTGGTACCTCTGGTTGAACTTCTGAATTTCATTACCCACAGAATCATTGTTATAATATTGTATGAGGTTCTTGGTCCATTATGGGTTAGCTAAGCCTTAATAAATGGCTACCCTCGGCACCTTGCTAACATATATAAATAGCTTTGTTTTCATGGGAAAATGTGTTTAAAGTTCCAAACAACTAATTCACACATGAACTCTTCTGCACATTGGGGAATGTCTACATGAATTACAGAGGCTTAGAAGGGGACACAAAAATCTAGGCTATCTTGGCTGAGTGTGGTTAATTTGTTTTGTAGTTCTACTTATTTAAATTAAGTTTCTCACTTTAGGAAGTAAATTTAGCATGTTTTGCTATATAACCCTTTTTCCCCTAGATTTAAAAGCATGAGAAATAAATGAGATTATAACCTTTTTAGCATCATCCCTAGTTTTTATATTAATTTAATCAAAAAGTTTTTTAATGTTTATTTATTTTTGAGACAGAGAGGGACAGACTGCGAGTGGGGGAGGGTAGAAAGAAGGAGACACAGAATTGAAGCAGGCTCCAGGCTCCAAGCTGTCAGCACAGAGCCTGACACAGGGCTCGAACTCACAAACTGCAAGATCATGACCTGAACCAAAGTTGGACACTTAACCAACTGAGCCACCCAGGCACCCCTATATTAATTTAATTTTATCTGATTTGATTTAATTTAATTTAATTTTAGAGTGCGAGTCGGGAAGAGGGGCAGAGGGAGAAAGAGAATCTCAAGCTGAGCTTGAAACCTGATGTTGGACTCAGTCCCACAACCCTGAGATCATGAGCTGAACTGAAATCAAGAGTCAGACGTTCAACTGACTGAGCCACCCAGGCGCCCCATCATCATCCTTAGTTTTTAAAGACCATTTGTTTCTGCTTATGGAAGAGTTAGACATATTTAAGTCATCTTTGTTCCTGAGCCATTAGGACTTTAAATAGAGGGCACTCTAATCTTGCAGCGTGGCTTCTCCCCCCCCACAAGCACATTGTATAGGGAGAATCATGAAGGTCCTATACTTCTATGTTAGAAAAATGGGGAAAGTAAATATAAGCTTAAATAAGATGGAAAAAGCCAGTTTTTCTTTTTTGTGGACTCCTAGGGTGATCATCATTTCCCAGATGAATCTGAGGCATGCAGGTTCAATTAGTGAGAATTAGGACTAGAACCCAGGTCTCTAGATCCCCAGTCCTGGCCTTTTGATTTCTGGGGCTAAGCCAGGATATAGAAATTTGAAAGCTTATTCCTTGTTTCTGGATCTCTGACTGTTTTGTTTCATATATTTTTTATTTGCAAGGCAGTTTGGGTGTTGATGCCTTACCTCATCAGGCTGTAATACTGAAAATGTGATTGTAGATGACTTAGATGCCCAAATACAGTAAAAAGTGACTCAGTCATGGAAAAGAAGCCAACATTGACTTAGTACCTTAATGTATGTTTAGGCGGAATTCAGAGATTAGGCAGAGGTGACAGGGAAAATCAGGTTGTAGGGCTTAAGAATGCATATGCAGTGTAATAATTATTCATACTTTCTCCTGTATTTTTATCTCTGCCAGAGTGCAAATCCCACTGACTTCAAAGAAGAGCTCCACATGTGAACTTAGGAAGTAAGAGAGGAACGTGATTAAAAATCTTGGCCATTTTGAATTATAGTGCTTTTTCCAAATAGAGTATTTCCTGGGTACTTGCTCTATACAATAAGCAATATTCTTCACTCGGCAAATAGACTTCTACTTCAGCGAGGCTTGAATATATAGTGTGACCATTATAGCAAGCTGGGTAGAAAGTGTTTCTGCTGTATAGCACTTCAGTGAAGGGCCACTGGGGGTAAGCAACAGCAGTGCTTTTCCCTTTGTATTGAAAGTGCTTTGAAGAGTACAAGAATAGTTAGTTCAGCCACAGGACTTCAAACCATGGAGGACTAACCGACCTATTGCTGGCCTTGAAAATTCATTTTGCCTACTGTCCTTTTTTGAGACTTTGAAGAAAAGTGCAGGCCCTGATTGAATCTGCACAAAACATGGAGTTTGCAGGACCAGAGAATGCTGTGTCCCTAGGTCTTCTTTGCAAGCTGATTGTATGTGGCATTCCAACGGGCTTGCGCCTTGCCTGTTTTGCACTTGGAGGTGCCATCAAGTGGCAATATCAGGAACTGAAGCTGCTGTTGTAGAACCACTCCCTCTTCTGCCAAGCAGTGCTGTGAAACAACATTTTTGCTTTTTAATTTGGAGGAATGAGGCTGCTGTGGATCAAGAGTTATGGGGAGGCGATCAGCTGACAATAATAAGGTTGGAGATGTATCTGGCAGTTGGATCCTTAAGCAGCCATTATATTTGGTATCCTCTTTTGTTTGTTTATTTACTTTGAGAGAGAGCGAGAGTAGGGGAGGGCAGAGAGAGAGGAGAGGGAGTGAGTCCCAAGCAAGCTCCACACTGCCAGAGCAGAGCCCAAGTGGGGCTCAAACTCATGAACCATGAGATCATTATCTGAGCCAAAATCAAGAGTCTGATGCTTTATTGACTGAGCCACCCAGGTGTCCCTGGTATCCTCTTAATACAGCATTCCCAGGGAGAGAAGTAGAAATGAATTTCAAACTTTTCTTTACTGGAAGAAATATTAATGCAGTCTTCCAAATATCAGAGTGATTCCCTCACTTGAGGTAGTAGCAATTGTTGCCTTGATTGTAGGATAAACTGCTGATTTGGATGATATTTGACGTCAAGAAACATCAGGCATCTGTTATGTCCAGGGTAGTATGCCCAGTGCTGCATAATACGTGCTCTCTGCCCTCAAAGCCTTCCAGAATAGCTTGGGAAGCAAGCATATGGGTGAAAGTTAACATCATGGCAAATGCCAAATGCATAACATTGGGGCTTTTTTTTTTTTTAGGGGTGTAGGAAAACGGATTTGGCTGCAAGGGCAGGGACACTTCAGCAAGCAGTAAAGGCATTTGAGAGTTTGAGGAATGGGCCAGTATGCATAGGACTTGAGCATAAGAGTGAGGGGACCAGGGTAGCTGAGAGAGTTCTATTTAGGAAATAGAAGTCAGAGTTGAGTAAAGATTAGACTGTGAAGAATTTACATGAATGTTTGACTTACCACATTTCCATAAAAATGGGCCAGAATAACAAGAGAATATTTCATGGATGAATTAATTTTTGGATATGTCTGTGAGGCAGTTTTAATGCTTCTCATTCTTCCTCCGTTTAGGAAGTACTCAAGCTATTAAATGTATGAAGTGTAGGATTTTAGAGGAGTTTGTCTTTGAAGGTTTTTTTCCCTTCTGTGCACTTTATAATTCTTTGAAAATTAAAAGTAATTTCTCTAGAAGGAACACAATTAACAAGGAGACTGATTTTAATTACATTTAATAGTATTGCTTTCAAAGGGAATAGCTGGCTCAGAAATTTTAGTAGTAACTTTTAAGATCTAAAGGGTGATGAACAGCCTTCTGTGATTTGGGTAAGAGAGGAAAACATAAAATGAAACTCGGGTTAGGATTATAGACAGAGTCCATGTCCCGAGATCCTGTGTACTTGCTAGAGGCAGGTGGCAAAATCCTCTGCACTTTCTAGCTGCCAAGTCAAAGAGGGACTGACATAGTTTGGGCAACCGGAGGTGAGAGAGAGGAAGTCCTTTTGGGTTGAGACCAAACTGATAGGAACCCAGGATTGGCGTGTTAAGGGCAGTGAGAGAGGTGCAGAATCCAAACCCCAAAATAGCAAAATGATCTGGGATGTTAGATGGTATCCGTGGCCATAAAATGAAACCGAAGGTAGGATAGGAGCGAGACAGGGCGAGGGAGAGAGCCTGGAGGAGGTAAACTCCAAACTGAACACCCTTGGTCTAGAAGGACAAGAGGGCTACACTAAGCAAATGTAGTAAAAACCTGGAGCCCAAGGTTGTTTGTGCTGATAGGACAGATTCATCTGCTTTAATAGGAAGCCAAATTGAGGATAAGATTGATTTCTATTTATGAAAGTTGATGAGCTTGTCGGGACATGCCTGAACAAAAGACATTCTACTTTGGCAGGAATGTGGTCAGGAATGTGATTTTGTTCTTAGAGAGCTACTGAATCTAACACACTGAAAGGATCCCATAGCTCCCTCTTATAGAGAAAGTTATGATAATTTTAGCCTGGAAAAATTGTAAGGCATATGTTACCAAGAACTGTTTGAGACACTTAAAAAAAAATACAATATGTGGGTATTTTTGGTGTTTGATATTTTTGGTATTTGGTATTCTCAGTAGAGAGTTCATAGAATGTTTAGCTTTAAGCATTTATAGATTCTTGGTGAGCCTAAAATGAAAATCCTTATGTGATATAACCTTGGGAAGCTGAATGACTTTATTTGCTTTGAGCCAGTTCATATTGAAAACCTCTTGTTTATTTATCCCATTATGTTGACCTAATATTTTCATTAATTGTAGTTTCTTTTGCATTACAGTGTTTTAATCTTGGGTGCTTCAGGTGGAGTTGGTACTTTTGCTATACAGGTAAGACAGTTTTTTTAGTTTTGTGAATAGGAAGATTATTTTCATGAATTTATAAGTTCACACGTTATAAATTAGTTTTTTAAGGCTGAGAGAAAGATAGGTTCAGTAAATTCATTGTAATTTCAGCTTGCTTTTCTAAGAAGGAAATTTCCTAATGTAGAAGGAAGCATTAACCTCTCTAGTGATTTAATACATGAGTTAGTTTATTGATGTCCTCTATAACAAATGTAGGAAAGCCTTTTGGAAGGAAGACTGGGGACAATGCAGGTGGATGGAAGTTTGCAATTTGGTAGAAACTGATAAGCTGATTCTAAAATGTATATAAAAATGAAGTAGCCAAAATACTGTAAAGATGGCATTATTTCCCCAAAGTGATCTATAGATTCAATGCAGTCCTATCAAAATGGCAACTGCCTTTTTTGCATACGTGAACAAGCTGATCCTACAATGCGTATGGAATTTTAAGAGACCCCAAATTGACAATCTTGACAAAAGACAAAGTTGGAGGATGTACATTTCTCAATCTTAACACTTGCTACACAACTACAGTAATCAAAACAATGATACTGGCATAAAGATAAACATACGGATCAATGGAATAGAATTGAACATCCAGAAATAAAACCATACATACATCTATTGTCAATTGATTTTTTTTTTTTTTTTTTTTTTTTTACTAGGGTGGCAATACGGTTAAATAGGGAAAAGAATAGTCTTTTCAGTTAATGGTTCTGAAACAACTAGATATCCACATGCAAAAGAATGAAGGTGGACCCCTACCTTACATCATATGTGAAAACTAACTCAGCCCGGGTCAAAGACCTAAGCATAAGAGCTAAAACTATTGAACTTTAGAAGTAAACAAGAGTAAATCTTCATGACCTTGGATTTGGCAACAGATTTTTTGGTATGACACCAAAAGCATAAGCACCAGAAGAAAAAAAAAAAAAAACAGATAAATTGGACTTCATCAAAATTAACGGTTTTTGTGACTCAAAGACAACATTAAGAAAGGAATAAGTCAACACACGGGGAGCAAATATTTGTAAATCATTTCTCTAATAAGGGTATAATATCCAGAATATATAAAGAATTCTTACAACTCAACAAAAGACATCCCAGTTAACAAATTAGCAAAGGACTTGAATAGCCTTTTTTTTTTTTTTTTTTTTTTTCCAGAGAAGATCTACAAATGGCCAGTAAGCCCATGGAAGGATAGTCAGCATCATTAGTCATTAGGGAAATGCAAATGGAAACCATAGTGAGGTACTACTTCACACCTACTAGGATGGCTATTGAAAAAAGAAAACAGAAAATGGCCATGTTGATCAGGATGTAGAGAAACTGAAACCCTTGTACACGCTAAGGGAAATGTAAAATGCTGCAGCTGCTATGGAAGACAGTTTGGCAGTTCTTTAAAATGTTAAACATATAATTGCCATAAGACTTAGTAGTTCCAGGGGTGCCTGGGTGGCTCAGGTGGTTAAGCTTCTAACTCATGGATCTTAGCTCAGGTCATGATCTCATGGTTCATAAGATTGAGCCCATAGTTAGGCTCTGTGTTGACAGTGCAGAGCCTGCTTGGGATTCTCTCTCTCTCCCTCTGTCTCTGCCCCTGCCCTGCTTGCACACACATGTGCACGCTCGTTCTCTCTCTCAAAATAAACATGAAAAAAAAAAAGACTTAGTAGTTCCATTCCTAGGTATATGCCTGAGAGAAATGAAAACATATGTTCAGACAAAACCTTGTACACAGATGTTCATAGCAGCATCCACATTCATAGTAGCCAAAGAGTGGAAACAACCCTAATGTCTATCAATTGATGGATAAAGAAAATGTGGTAGATACATACACAGTGAAATATTCTTCAGCCATAAAAAAGGATGAAGTTCTGCTGCATTATACAACGTTGATCAGCCTTCAAAACATTATGCTAAGCGAAAGAATCCAGACACAAAAGGTCACATTTTGTATTGTTCCATTTATATCTTATCCAGAAGCAGCAAATCCATAGAGACAGCAGATTAGTGATGCCAAGCGTTGGGGAAGGAAGGAATGGGGAATGACTGCTTAATGGGCATGGGGTTTATTTTTGAGGTAAGGAAAATGTTCTAGAAGTAGACAGTGGTGATGGTTGTTCAATGTTGTGAACATACATAATGAATTGTACACTTTAAAATTGCTAACATGTTGAATTTTATGTTTCTATCTGAACTTTACCTCAAACAGAAGAAAAAATAGTGCCCTGAGCTTCCAGGAACAGGTTGGCACCTAGTGGCTGCTCCCATTATGGTTGAATGTGTAACTGACTGGCTCCTGAGGGAGGGGGCTTGATTATTGAGCCTCCCTCAATGTGCAGGGAGAGGCCCTTTCTGCAATATGAGGCTAGTGAGCATATTCAGAGGATTGGCCACATCACTTTCCAGAAGGGAGACTTCGGGTGCTATGCTCTCCCACCCAGAGCCCACCTGAGATCTTTTGAAGACCCAGATAGTGGTGGAAGGTTTCATCTATGTGCTAACTAAATTAGGGAAAGGGGAGAGGACTGCTAGGAGATGCAAACCTTGACTTCTTTTTAAGTCGGATGTAGGTTAATGAATAACTAAATGGAAGAAAGGAAAAGGAGAGAGGGTGGGAGGAAAAGAGAAATACCATATTCTGCTGGTTAGCGTGTAAATTGGTACAGGGACTTGGGAAATCACTGGGTACCATCTAATAAATCTGAATGTACGTGGCCTTATGGCAACCCAAAATATCCACTTTTATGAATATACTCTGCAATTATATGCACTGTTAACATGCATGTACCAGAATTATAGATATTATCTCCCACTGGAAACAACTCAAATGTTCATCAACAGTAAAATGGATAATTTGTGGTATAGTCTTACATTGGAATATTATATAATCATGAAAACTATAGTTGCACACAGAGAAGTACATGAATCTTATGAACAGCATATTAATGAAAGAAGTCAGAGACAGCCAATTCGATTCTGTTTAATGACCTTCAAGAACAGGTTAAACTAAAGAGTGTTAGGGAGTAAGACTCAAAAAAAAAAAAAAAAAAGTAAAAGGGTCATGTAATAGTCTGGATGGTAGTATTACTTTTGAGGGAGTGAGGGGGCTTTGATTGGGAGGGAGAAAGTTAGGCTCATAAGCATGATGTGCGATCCAGGTCTTAATATGGAGTGATGCTTACAGTATTGTTTGCTTTGTAATAATTTGTTAAGCTATGCATTTAAATTCCATACACTTTTCGGGGTTATATTTTACAACAAAAATACTTTTTAAAATTTCTTTTAAATGTTTTTTTTTGAAAGAGGGAGAGAGACAGAGTGTGCATGGGAGAGGGGCAGAGAGAGAGGGTGACACAGAATCCGAAGCAGGCTCCAGGCTCTGAGCTGTCAGCACAGAATCTGACACGGGGCTTGAACCCACAAACCACGAAGTCATGACCTGAGCTGAAATAGCATGCTTAACCAACTGAGCCACCTAGGCGCCCCATAACAAAAATATTTTAATTAAATAAAAACAGTAATAGGAAAGTATCAAGGTTTGATCTCATACAAAGTTATTATGAGAATAAGGAATAGAAGAACATATCTGCAGACGATAACAGCACATCAGAAAATATGCCCACAGGACAGATCAAATGTAACCTATGACTTCTAATTTTTTTTTTTTTTAAGTAGACTCCACATCTAATGTGGGACTTGAACTCACAACCCTGACATTAAGAGTCCTATGCTCTATCAAACTGTGCCAGCCAAGTGCCCCCAAATATAGCCTACAATTTCAAAACAGGTTTAAAAAATTGAAAATATACAAGACATGAACAAACAAACAAACAAAACAGACTTGGAAAAACTTGGGGAAAAATGTAAAAATAAACCAAAAAATTATTTAGCAATGAAGACTAAACTAGAAGGAATTCAGTAGCATCAAACACAATCCATAATGCTGCCATAAATAGAAATAGAATGTGCAAAATAGGAAAAAGTTTAAAACCCAAAAGAAAACAAGTAAAACAAATTCAAGAGATAGTGTCAAATATTGAAGAGAGGAAAGGTGACTGATATGTGGACAGTAGGAATCTGTGAAGAGGAAAACCAAAACAAGGGAATCGAACAAATACTAAAATCTGTAATTCAAGAAACTTCTTTATTTTCCTGAAATTAGATTATTTGAAACTATATATTATATGACCACAGCACTTCTCTAAGGACAGGGTCCTAGAATGAGCAATATCAAGGAAAATCCTAGTAGAATTACTGGCTTCTAAAGAAAAAAAACAAAAAACCTTGGGACAGGGACACCTTTAAAAAAAAAGTCACTTCTGTGAAATTTTTTACTTCTGAGAAGTAAAAATTAGATTAACATCAGACTTTTTGACAGCAATGTTGTAGTGCCAGGGGGAAGGATGGAATAACGTGTTTATAGTATACCCTTGCTTGCGTGTCTTCAGACTATACTAACTTTTTTTTTTTAATGTTTATTTTTAAGAGAAAATGAACACGAGTGGGGGAGGGGCAGAGAGAGAGGGAGACAGAATCGGAAGCAGGCTCCAGGCTCTGAGCTGTCAGCACAGAGCCCGATGTGGGGCTCAAACTCATGAAGCGTGAGATCATGACCTGAGCCGAAACTGGACACTTGACTGGCTGAGCCACCCGGGCGCCCCAGACTATAGTAACTTTATATACAGCCAAACTGGCCTTCATGTAAAAAGATCACATAGGAACTATTAATAACTTGTAAGAACTTGGAGAATATGTTCTTACCCCTTTTGAAGAAACCTAGAGAATGAACTTCTGACAACTGAAATGACTGGTGAGACGTCAACTTAAGGACTGGTGGGAAATGTTAAATGTAAATGTATCTGTAGAACTAAAACTAAGGGCTTAGAGTGCATTGTGTAAAAGCCATATGCTCTGATGAGGCAAATACAGCACAACTCTTTTTTAAAAGAGGGGGAAAACTGGAAGAGCATATATTAAAATTGTAATGCTTTCATTAATCAGGTCATTAGTGTTAGTAATAATAAATAATGTTAGTACTCAAAGACTGTTATGCATATAATGTACAGTAAAAAAAAAAAAACCAAACCAGGTATTTATGGTATATTTTAATTGTTGCTCCTGTGTCTTTGACAGCCAGGATTTTATGTGTGGAAAAAAGGAGATACAGGTAAAACAGGAAAGCAGTTAAGTAGGAGCTTTGTAGTCCTGAAGTTGAATTGGAGATCTCAATAGGAACTCAAGAGATACTTTGTGTATGTAAAGCTATCTCTTGATAGATCATTGCTCATGAAAATAATGCAGGACTTCTTGGAGAAACGCAGATTCTAGATCTAGGACACGAAATGTACAATAATGAGTCTAGAATATATGAAATAGCAGAGAAACTATCAAAAACTACTTGAGTCGTGTCAAAAAAGACTTGGGAGCTGAGGTGCCTGGAGGGCTCAGTTGGTTAAGCTGAGGTCAGTTAAACTTCGGCTCAGGTCATGATCATGCGGTTCACGCATTCAAGTTCCGCATCAGGTTCTCTGTCGTCAGTGGGGAGACCGCTTTGGATCATCTGTCCCCCTCTCACTTTGCCCCTCCCCCGCTTGTGTGTGTGCTCTTTCTCAAAAATAAACATTAAAAAAAAAGACATAGGAGCCAACTTGAAGACACTAAGATGTGACAGTTTTAGCTTCAACAATAGTTATACAGTGGATTAAAATCCTTCAGATACATGACTTAATATATATTTTTTAAATGGTCACCTTTGGGAAATGATAGGAAAGCAATTTATTTTATAAACTGGTAAAGGAGAAACAATTATTTGTCTTACCTTTCCTATATGAACTGTATACCTGAATAAGCAAAATTTATATATGAGGGGAGATGTTTCTTTATGATAGTATTCCAACTACTAAATGAAAAAAGAATTAGAATATCACTATTTTACAATCACCATTAAATAACTAAGATCTTCAGAAGAGCAATAACCAGACATTATGTGCCTCTTAAGATTTTGCTAGCCTCTATCCATAGTCTTGTAAGGAGATTGAAAGAGAACACAGACACAAAACAGCATGTGGAATTGCCCCGTGAGTGTGCAATAAGAAGTTCCAGACTGTGGGAAACTCTACAGGTCAGATGGCCTGGATTCTTCCACAAATAAATTATAAGAAAGTGAAGGGCTAAAAGAGGAGCCCATAGTTTAAAAAGAGACTTAAAAGATCTCCTGTTTTTAAAATGCATAAGACTGAACTGAAGTGTCTAGGGAATGCATATTTGGGTGACAAAACTATTTTTAAAAATTTTTTTTTAACATTTTTTTAAATTTATTTTTGAGACAGGGAGAGACAGAGCATGAACAGGGGAGGGTCAGAGAGAGGGCGACACAGAATCTGAAATAGGCTCCAGGCTCTGAGCTGTCAGCACAGAGCCTGACGCGGGCTCGAACTCACGGACCGCGAGATCATGACCTGAGCTGAAGTTGGCTGCCTAACTGACTGAGCCACCCAGGCGCCCCTAAAACTATTTTTTATAATGGAAGGAGATGATTACTTTAAATACCATGATAATGGTGGCTTCTTAGAAGGGAGGCCGGGCACCTGAAAGAGGTTGTAGAATGCTTGCCACATCCTCCCTCTTTATCTGAGTGGGGTCTACCTTCTAGGCATTTTCTACACATGTGTTTTATTTGACATAATCCTTTTTTAAAGCTAAAACTGTTTTTAAAAGTCTTTAATAGTGTTCAAAGATACTAGATAGTTCTAAGTGGGAGAGGAAAAACTAGGAATTTGAGAAAAAAAAATCATTGAACTGTTTCAACATGAGACATATTCTTCCTGAGGATTTAATACACATATTAAATGCTTAGAACATAATTTCATTTTTCCTTAACATTTTTTTAAGATGGATACTGGATATTCATCTTGGATTATGTTTTGCACCTACTTTAGTTTGGGGCTTTCTGCTGACAGCAACATATCCTTATGCTCAAGTATTTCTGTTTATAGCCCATGAACATCGTAAAATTGTATATGAGATCACTCCTAAATGTTTTAATTCCCCTCAGATTTCCAGGGCATATAAACCCTTGGTCAATATTGCTTTGGAAAAGTGAGAAGTTAGATAAGATTATGGATGGCCTTAAAATTCTTTGTTTAGTTTTTGTATTTAACAGGTATTTATTAGTACCTGTGTATGTCACAGAGTAGGGATTCAGTGGTGAACTCAATAAACACAGATCTCTTATCTTCTAATGAACCTTTGCAACTCATAAGGAAAGCTCAGGAAGTTGATACTTGGGACAGGATTGAGAAAACAGCTGATCTGTTATGACCTATGATCATCAGCACAAAAATTACTCCATGAACTTCAAACAACTATTCTTAGGCTGCTAATGACCCCCCTTTTAATTCTGTGAAATTGTCATTGTAGAAAAGAACAGCAATTTCAGAGCAGGATGCTTTCTGTATACTTAAATAACATTAAAATTCAGTTCTTTTTACTTAAGTCTGCTTGCTCCTTATTTTAAAATATAAGGCATCTTCATTTAAATCCTGAGAACCATTTTTACTCCAAAAGAGAGGACATGACCCATGTTTTGAAGATAAAATGGCCATATATTTTTTTTAACTTTTATTTATTTTTGAGAGACAGAGGGAGACAGAGCATGAACAGGGGGAGGGGCAGAGAGAGAAGGAGACACAGAATCTGAAGCAGGCTCCAGGCTCTGAGCCGTCAGCACAGAGCCAGATACGGGGCTAGAACTCACTTAACTGTGAGATCATGACCTGAACCAAAGTCGAATGCTTAACTGACTGAGCCACCCAGGTGCCCCTAAATGACCATATTTTCTTCCACCTCTATTCAAGAGTACTTTTCATTAATTATCTAGTACCTGATAGCTGGTTGCTGTTTCGGTACCGCTGTCTGACTCAAGACTATACCAGCACTTACTAGAGATGCAGATGAAGAGATGTTGCATTTTTATGTTCTGGACATATTTAAAATTGTCATTTTCTAAGGACATGTGATTTTTGTTGTTTTTGCCAGCTGCCTTTGTCATCATTGAAGGGCTAAACCTGAGACTGTCAACTCATATCTTTTGGTACTGGTGAGGTACTGAGTTCTTCTCTAAGTGGATTGATTATGATTTAATGACAACAAGATGACTGGTTGTCCTGTCCAGGAAAAGGAGATCTATTTCTTGAAATTTTCTTGGTGGATAAAAGTTTAATCATTTTTACTAAGTCTTTGACAAGTGGCTTCCTGTAGTTCTTGTGAAGATGAAACACTTAGAGTTCTCTAGGGATTAGTCTGAAAAATGCACATATGTGTGCCAACTATTTTTTCAAAAACTGCAGTCATTTTTTCTACCCCCCACTTTTTTTTTTTTTTTTTTTTTGGACAGGTAATGAAAGCATGGGCTGCTCATGTGACAGCAGTTTGCTCTCAGGATGCCAGTGAACTTGTAAGGAAGCTCGGCGCAGATGACGTAATTGATTACAGATCTGGAAATATGGAAGAGCAGTTGAAATCTTTAAAACCGTATGTATTATTAGAACAATGTTCACACTGGGAAGTAGGAACGAAGACGATCATGCAGGGCTGAATGGTTTGGCGACTTCGCAGTCACGTTGGAATCTCAGAAAAGAATCGATAACAATTCTTGCTCCGTAAGAAGTCATTTGGGTGGCTTCTGTTCTAATTCCAGATGTGATACATATGAGGACAATATTTTGCTTGCATGGCCTTTTGCTAATTTTTTTAAGTTACCTTTTATTGTTGGTTTGTAAGAGGTCTAAAGACAAAATTGGAAGGGTATTCCATTTGGTGGCATCTATCACCACAGGAAAAACGTAGAGAGGTATGGGGAAAATACATGTTTAATGCTAATCATGCTTGCAATGTTTTGGCTTAGTAAAGGCTTCAGAGAAGCAAAGGCAGTAGAAATGTTGGTAGAGTACTGTGGATGTTCTCAGTGCATCTAAATGCCAGGCTGTGGCTTGGTTTAATGTAGCAAACAGGAGCAGATTCAGTGATCCGTTCACACACTGTTGTTCTTGCCTGTCGCTTGGGCAGACGTAGAGAGGGTGCTGATGACTCTGGTCTTCATCTGGCCAAGACAGAACTGCAGCTGAGAACACAGCTAAGGAGCATTTAGAAAGATGTTTTATTGCTTCTTTTTCAAAGGGTTTCCTTCCCTTTTTCTATTAGTTTTTGAAAGCCAGTTATTCTTGTCCACTTTGAGTCGAAGTGCACAGTTGATCCTCGAACAGCACGGGGGCTAGGGGCTACTACATGGCCCCCATGTAGTAGAAAACCTGCGTCTAACTTTTGACTTCCCCAAAACTTAATTATTAAATAGCCTACTGTTGACCAGAAGCCTTACCAGTGACATAGTCAATTACACATTTTGTATATTATGTGTGTGTGTGTGTGTGTGTATATATATATATATATATATATTCATATATTTATTTATATATTTATATATATTTATATATGTTTATATAATATACTGTATTGTTAGAATAAAGTAAGATAAAAGAAAATGTTACTAAGAAAATTAGAAAATAAATTTATGATATGTACTGTATTTATTGAAAAAAAATCTGGGTTCAGCTGGACCTGTGCACCTATTCAAGGGTCAACTGTATTTTCATGGGTTTAAAAAAAAGGGGGGCGCCCTATTGGACACTAGCCTTTCTCAGCTAGCAGTGCCCACTCCCAGCATTCGTGTGGCAGTACGGCCCCGAGGAGCCAGCCAACTCCCTATGCCTTCAACCCTACAGTACCTGCTGTGCCGGGCAGTGTTAAAGCATGTGATAGAGATACAGTGGAGAACAAGACAGGCCCCCACCACTTCCAGGGGGCTCCCGCTCTAGTCGGGGGGTGGGTTTCAATGGCACGTGCTCCTGAGAACACTGATGTAGGGAAAGGAGGGGAAAAACTGAGGGGAAGGAGGCCCTTTTAGGGAGGGGGTTGGGGGGAGTTAAGAAAACCTCTGAGGCATTGGAGCAGAGGCTTTTCAGAGCAAGCCAGGAAAATGGGATTTTTTTTTTTTTTTTTTTTTTTTTTTTTTTTTTTTTTTTTTTTTTTTGTCCCCTGCTATGTCCCTCTACCTGGAACAGAGTAGTAACATATGGTAGGTGCTCACTAAAAATTTGTGTAATGAATTTTTGAGGGAATCTAGGAGAAGAGCACTTGTTCAGGTAGAGATAACAGCAAATATAAAGGCCCCGTGTCAGGAACACACTTGGCATATTTGAGGAATCACACCGTTCCTTGCAGAGATCTTATCAGCTACTTCCTGCCAGTGTGTCAGGACCTAGGTCTCCCTGGGCCTCCAACAGCTGGCTTCTAGACAGTGGAGTTTCAATTGATCTCATGTCTTCTACTGCTCTAGTAATAGCACCATGAGACTGAGTCCAAGGACAGTCCATTCCCCCTATCTACCTTACGTTTTATATACATTGGAATTTGTCACCAGAGAACGGAGAACCTGACAGATGGAAAGCTGGAGCATGCCCAGCCTAGCCCCCAAAAGTACACCACGGTTTGTCCCTCTGCGTTTTTTCACAGTGGTCTTGCTCCTTTTTGGTAAGGGGATCTCTCTAGCTTGCAGATGCCAGACTGTTACTTTGACTTATTTATTTTTTGACAGCTTCAGTTTCAGTTGATCTTTGTGACCTTTGCCTGGAGTTTGGCCTTCGAATCCACCAAGAATGAAATTATTTCTCCTTTCAAATAGCAACTTTTTAGATCAAATCTTAGAATTTTGCAGTTGGACTTGAAATCCTTCAGTCCAACTCTGTCATGTTATAGTTGAGAAACTAGGGGGCAGAGGACTTTGGAGTTTTTGCATGCTCAAGGTTATGCCACTTGAGCAATAATGGGAGAGCTGAGTCCACAGCCTGTCTCTGGACTCCTTTTTCAGGCAGTGCCTATTCTATAATACCAGGCTGCCTTTAAATTTTATTTAAAATAAGTATCATTATGTTTGTCTATTCAAAATTTGGGAATGAAGTAGAAACTTAAACTCATAAAAATAATTTTCTGTTCTTTTCTAATGAGAAGAGTAGTTATCTAGGAAGGTCATTCTCCTATCCTTCGGTTTTTATTTGTCCTTCTTTAATTTGGTTCCATTTGAAAGGCAGGCTCAAGATCCACAAATTTGGCCAAAGCTGGTTTTAGAAGCTTTGATGTTTTATTTCATCCAGATGAATTTAAAAGGGAAAAGGGATTTAAAACGGAATTCATTTATTAACTTGCTTAACTTCTAAGCATGCATTTTCTAAATAGATATCTGTTTATACAGTATTTAAAAGCGTTATTGGGTTTTATCCCCTGTAAGTGGAATGCAGTGATTATAGCAGGTTTAGATCAGCTTTAAGAAGTTGAATATCTATCAGTTCCTAGAGATGCCATAGGACTGGGTTTGGGGGGCATGCTAGAGCACAGTTGAAGACTGAGAGCAGATTGTTGATTTCTCCATACATTGTCCTGATGCTGTGCATGAAGCCAAAACATAACAGTAAATTCCAGAAGATGAAGAGATGGTACACAAGCAGTTTTGATATGGAGGGAATAAAAGCAAATCATTCTATGGGTGAAAACCTTTGCATGCTTTTCTTTCAAGTATTCAAATGCACTAATAAATACTTTGACTTATATTGGATAGATTGCTTTGCAGTTTCCCATAAAGCTTAGGTCAGGGTTTCTCAACCTTGGCAACCTTAGTTTCTGAACTACTGACATTTGGGACTGGGTAATTTGTTGTTGTGAGCAGCTATTCTCTGCATTCTGTGTATATACATCATTCTGGGCCTCTAGGTGCCAGTAGCCCTTCCCACCACTTCCCCTAATTGTGACAACTAAAAATGTCTCTAGACATTGCCTAGTATGTCCTCTGAGGACCAAAATTGCCTTTGGTTGAGAACCACTTATTTAAGTCATTCTTAAAGTATTAGAAAAATGGTATGATTTTACGACAAAGAATTAGCCACATTTGACTTATCTTGGTGGGGGGGGTGGCGGGAGTCAGAGCAGATTAGTGGGTGTGCCCTTTTCTCCTTTGTCAAAGCAGCCCCGCCTCTGCTGGATGGCATGCTGCAGTGAGGTTTGTGCGCTGTCGCTGAAATAGACCCTATAGCTGATTGGCAGTGGGAATGAAGGGGAATAGAGCTGTAGGTAAAGACTAACAAGGATGTTTTGATTTTATTTTATTTTTTTCTGTCCAGGTTTGATTTCATTCTTGATAATGTTGGTGGATCCACTGAAACGTGGGCTCTAAATTTTCTCAAGAAATGGTCAGGAGCCACGTATGTGACTTTGGTGACTCCTTTTCTCCTGAACATGGACCGATTGGGCATAGCAGACGGCATGTTGCAGACAGGAGTCACCATGGGTTCTAAGACGTTAAAGGTAGGGAGGACAGTCTTGGTTGATGTGAGCAAGCAGGCGCCTCATGCTTCTGGGAATTGGCTTCCACCTAGCCTTTTTTTTTTTTTTCCGTCTTGGAGGCAGCATGGCACAGCAGCTGATCAGATTCACATTCTGGACTCCACTCAATAGCTGTGTAACCTGCAAGTTACTTATGTCACTAAGCCCCAATGTCTTTACCTGTAAGATTAAACTAATAGGGTAAGGTATCTACCTTACCACGTGTTGTAAGGAGTAAGTGAGATAATCCATGTAAAGAACTTGGCAAAATGCCTAGTATATACAACACTCTTATTAAATGTTAACCTTTGTTATTAGCTATTATTACCTTCCGTGATCCCATTTGATATACCCTCTGCTCACTGTTATTAAACGTTAACCTTTATTATTAGCTATTATTACCTTTCGTCATTCCATCTGATACACCCTCTGCTTCCTTCTTGCCTATACGTGTTGGCCTTCTGTCTGTTTCACCAGTCTTAATCCATGCAGGCTCTTGTATATGAGGGGGGAAGCTTCATTAAGACTGTGTAGAGCTGGTTGTGTCCAGGGTAGTAGCACTGGGTTATGCCGGTGATTTCTAGACTGGAGCTTTCAGACCCGTAGAGGTCTGTGGGCATTTTTTTGAATTTCAAAAACCTGAAGGAAGTTGTGTTCTTACTTTAGTGAGACCACAAAGGCAAATAGAACCATGATGCTTTTTCTGGAATTATATCAGCTTGTCCTAACACTGCACATCCCATGTGAATCAGGTAACTCTAGCTATTGATTACATTCTGGTCATTTCTGAGACTTGATTAGTCAGCCTGGCTCTGTCACTGAGGCCACTGTTATCAGAGCCATAAGAAGCTTTCTCACCCAATGGAACAAATCCAGTGTGTGGTGGGCCTTGAGGTTTAGTGCCCAGCAACCCTAGCTGCAGGACTGATGGCCGAGCTTGAGAGGGTGCTCCCTACTTAACATGATAGCATGTTGTCCTCACAGTGGGGACAGGCCTATATAGTGTCATGGTACCCGTTCTTGGTAATTCTAGATCAATGGCTTAAGGCTTAAAATCTGAATTAATATTGACATGGTGTAAGTGATAGGAGAAAAAAAGATAAATTCTATTTTTATTAATCAGACAAAATACTTCAGACTCAGGAAAAAGGCAGTAGAAGGCTGTGAGTCGTCATGCCAGGCTAACAAACACCGACCCATATTTAAGGAATGAGTGGCTCAAGGACCATCTTTAGCTTCTTCTTTATTCTTGAAATTAATTTGGGACATTTTAAGAGTGAACTTCAGGACTTTGGCCTCTTGAATTCTGTGTAGTAACTAAATAGGTAGAGGTATTAACTAAGGGCTATGACCATGGAGTAGGAGGCCTGTGTGTGTGTAGTGTGAACAAATGAGGCTCTGGACTCAGGCTCCTTCATTTTCACCTGATTCAGGCGGTGGCCGGAAACGGCGTCCGTGCACTACTTTGGTACATGGAGAAAAGAATCTTAGCTGTCGTCATCTCTTCTTTCTCCTTTCACAAAACCCAGGCTTTCCAAGTGGTTTCAAGATAGAAGTTAAACTTTTCTGTAAGATTCCACAGTTTGTACTTGAGTGAGACCTCTTACAAGCTAGCCTTCTGAGTGGTCCTCTGAGAGTAACACAAGCACTTTCTCTTTCCTCCTACTTGAAAGAGGATAGTGGTGATCTCCTGTGAAAACCTTTTAAGTAGTTTCTGATGTCCTCCTGAGAATGTGCACGGTTAAAGCCTCATTGTAATGCTCCAGACTCCTGCCTGCTTTGGTTTACTTTCTCCTATAATGGCCTGGAAAAAATACACAGACCCCTTAGAGCACAGTATAAAAATTCTGCTGTAGCAGACCAAAAAGTTTCAATTTACAGGACAACGTGCTAGAAAGAATTATAGACATGAATTTTTGACCGCTGTAGTTCTTCTTTAAAACCCTCAACAGTTACCAGAATGTTTTAATTGTCTGAGGCCAGGCCTTAGGGAGAAGTACAGGAACGGGTCTTTTGTGATTGTAGTTAACTGGGCCTTCTGTAAATTTGGGATGGTCTCAGTGCCTTCAAATGGTACTTTTTTTTTCCTTCTCTTTAACTACATTTGCCTAGACCAGTGCCTCACAACTTCTTTCATGCTGTGACACCTGTAGAAAATTATTAGTGTTTGAATAGATATTGCGTTTGTTCTGGGCCAAGAGCAAACTACCTGGAGACGTGTGCCAGCCTGGGCTCTGCCTTGCAACCTTGAGGGCTGAGGTGACTCAATCTCGTCATGCCTAAGATTGGCTTTGTTTGCATCCTGTGGTCCTGGGATAATTATTATTGATGACTCATTGAACTCTCAGAATTGTTCCAGGTTAGGTAATAAATTACAGGGTCATTCATCCAAACCAGTAAGCCATTCCGGGTACAACCATTGCAAAGCTCTGCCCAGACAGCAGCTTGCTTTTATCTGTCTTTCTATAATCTTTTTTTAAATTTTATTTTTTAAAATTTACATCCAAATTAGTTAGCATATAGTGCAACAATGATTTCAGGAGTAGATTCCTTCATGCCCCTTACCCATTTAGCCCATCCCCCCTCCCACAAGCCCTCCAGTAACCCTCAGTTTGTTCTCCATATTTATGAGTCTCTTCTGTTTTGTCCCCCTCCGCATTTTTATATTATTTTTGTTTCTCTTCCCTTATGTTCATCTGTTTTGTTGTCTTTCTATAATCTTAAACTCTGATTTGTTATTGCCACAATCTTTCCTCAATAAAGTTTGCTTTCAGCACTAGATAAGTATTTATTGAATAATAAATATAAATATTTATGCATATGATACCTTCTGCGTATCAGGCACTTTACATTCATTCTCATTTAATCCTTCCAACAACCATGTGAGCAAGGTATCGCCATTCTTTAGTCCAGGAAACTGGCTGACCTGTGTTTAGCTTGACCTAAATAACACAACTGTTAAGTGCCTGAGCTAAAGGAGCAGGGGAGTCCCATTGCACTTGACAATCTCATGCCATGGTAGTAGCTTCTGGCATGCTGAGGAAATGTGAGACAGAGGCCGTTGCGGGGAGGGAGATAGCATGGTGCTGGCTAATCCTGTAAGTACCTCTGGATGGCTCTCATCTAATGAAGTTGAATTGGGCAGGTCATTGAGGTATGTATCATAGAGAACCTCAGTTCACTTGTTATTTTGATAATGGCCTACCTTACCTTTGACATAAAGAATAACAATTAAAAGTGGGGGTTTGGCACTAAAGTGATCACAAACCCTCTGGGTAGAAGAATTTTCCTTATTTTTATCTGGGGATGTATTGTCCCATAATCGATTAGGTGGCTTGGGACTTGTTATAACTGTAGGGGGAGACCTAACCGTGATGTATAATGAACTTTACGCTTTGTTTTGCCCTTAAAGCTGTCCTGTTCCTCTCAGAGCCAGAAAACTATCTGTGATTGGATTTCTTGTCTAAGATTATATTTTGGTGCCTTATTGCCCCTTAAGCATTCTTGAATTAGGTTTAAAAGCTCTTCTCTGTTGCCTCTGGGCTTTATTTAAACCCTAGTAGGGAAAGCGTAGAGGTCTTAGGCCCTAATTTCTCCTAAGGAAAAAATTGAGTGTGTAAGATTATTTAGACTATCATTTTAAGGACAGCTTTCCTGTGCTTACTTGCTTGTCATTCACAATTTAGCAAAAAAGCCTATGTTCACGTGGATACAGTTTGTTCATTCATTAATTTATTAAACATTAATGGAGCATCCATTCTCCATCAGTCACTGTGCTGTGGTGTTGGGCACACAGCTCACTGATTCAAAATGAATAGGAAATCAGTCTGTCTTAGTCATCCAGAAAATACTCTTCCCTAAATTTGCATTTAGTCAGATTGTATCCTTTCCTATATTTGACGTGTTTGCTTTTCTCCTTTTCAGCATTTTTGGCAAGGAGTCCATTATCGCTGGGCTTTTTTCATGGCCAGTGGTCTATATCTAGATGACATCGCAAAACTGGTGGATGAGGGAAAGGTACGTATTGCTAGAGCATCCCCTGGCATCTCCGTGACCTGCCCGCCAAGCCTGGTCACTGGGAATGCTCCAGGGGTAGGCATGGTCTGTGCACATTCTGCTTTTACGTGGCCACGTGTAAGTGCCATATTTTTGGTTCTGTCTCCATGGGAATTACAGATCTAGACTGCTACATTTAAAAAACAGCGACACAATCTGGTTCAGCCCCCTTAGTTTACAGGTGAAGAGGCAGGCCCAGAGAGGATATGTGATTTTCTCAGAGACAGTTAGATGGTTAGGAGAGCTGGAATCTACAGCGAGGCTAATAGTATTTTGGTAATGGTACTGAAAAGATGGCACCACACAGGTCATCTGTGCACACACTTGGGAGTTGACAGTAGCACTGCTCTGGAGCTTCTATAGTCCAAGGGTGAGGCTGCTCTGGAGGTAAGCAGATTCCCAGATGAGCCAGGTGAACAAATACTGTGGAATCTCCACCCTAAGAGAACTGGACCAGAAGTCAGGTCCCAGGTCTCCTGTTCCCCAGCTAGTGTCACATGCTCAAAGGGCAAATAGCGGTATGTCTGAGGGTCAGTGGGCAGGACATCTGTGAGGACTGGTGGGGATTTTGGTGGGGACCACCGGTTGATGGTTCTGACTGCTTGCGTCTGTCCTGCATGGACTCTGGTGAAAGACTCCTGCTTCTAGTCAGATCATCCCTGTTTGGGTGTCCGAGGCCTTTTAGGACAGCTGTGGGTTCAAAGGTTCCTCATCTACCACTGTTTATTTTGAGTTTTCACATGATCTTAACAGCTCTGACATTCTCTCTCTGGAAGAATAACCTGGAAGGAAAATTCATATTCTGGTGCTGATGTTTATGATTTTATTGAGAGACTATATGAAATTATAGGGTAGAGACCTTTATATACCCTAGATGGTTGCGTGAGGTCATAGGTAAAATGATTTTCATTTTACAGATGAGAAAACTGGCTCAGAGAGATAAAGGCACATGTTTAAGTTTGCAGAAGTGGGACCAGAAGGCACACTTCCTGACTCCCAGTCCTGTGCTTTTCCTTCTCCGTCATTCAGCTGCATCCTTAGTGCTTGAAGCTGATCTGGGACCTTAGCTTAAGTTGTCTCGTTCTTGTCACTTTAAAATGGGCAGGGAAAAATGATGGAGCAGGACCAGCTTTACACTGTATGATCCATGCTGGGCCATTTGGAAGGAGCCCCTCAAGATGGGCTTTCTTGTGCTGGTACCTGCACACCACTTTGATTTTGATGTGCTTTGATTTTGGAAAAGAATGATTTTAGGACCTACTGGTTAATTTTTGTGCATTTAGTTTTTTTATTCTGTTATAGCCATGGAACTATATGATAGAAAATGCCCTGCTACTGTTTCCCAGATTCTGTGGTTTCAAGATTACTTGCCTTTTCTCGGACTTCTAAGTCTTTGTGTGTCCTGGGTGGATGGTCTCAGCCTTATGACTGTATGTAAGTGCCTCTTGGTAGGGTTCTTCCCATATCCCGCAAGGATGCTTATTGCTAGGAAGAAGGAAATGAACAGTCATTAAATAATGTGGCCCATAGTTTTACACAGTCTTTCATGTGATTGGAGCCCCATTATTAGAGGGGTCCCCGTCCTCCAAAAGTGTACTGTACGGTTGTGCTTGTCCCAGTATCTGCGCCAGGCTGTCCACGTGCTTACCATTGCTTTTTTGTAGTCAAAATATTGTGGCTCCCCCTTTTTCTCTCTACCTGGAAATTACTATTTATGCAACAGAGAAGAGAGGTGATTTGTGTATATGTAACTATTCAATTTGGCAGATAACTGGTAGAATGGCTAAAAGAGGACAAGGTAGAAATAAAGATGCCCTTGATGTGTCCTCAAACGAGGGTGAGTGAGGAAATATTCTTTTGGCTTTTGATTCTTCTCTCTCCTGACCAGCGTTATTTGGGCTCAGGAGTCATTTCTGACAGTGAAGGACTCTGGAACTGTGGAAGTTGGTTTGTGACATTGGGTGCCGTGACGGGGTCAGCTGTGTTCTTGTGCATCCTGCATCACTCTGGGTGTGAGAGGGTGCCTGTCCATGCCGGGAAATTGGAGCAGGTAACAGAGCACACCTACTTCTGTATTGTGTGGTTAGTGGAGAGTATTAAATTGAATGAGGACATTGAAGTTCTTCCAAGCTTTGGCTGAGCGTTTGGTGAATCTCATTGGCAGGTATCTGATAGAGGGACTGTAATTATTTTTTGACAGTGTGAAGCCATGAACCAAAAGAACCTGTCTTTTTAAAATACTTCTAAGTGTTTGAATACATAATACATTTACAAGGTTCAAAATCCGAAAGGTAGGAAAAGTTACTTCATGAAATCTTCCTTTGACTGCTTTTCCTCAGTCACTGAGATTGTCCTTGTCAGATACAGCCATTGTTACCAGTTTCTTGGGTATTCCAAAGATGTACCGTGTATCGACAGAGTGATAGAAAAGAATGATTTGTAATTACCACACTGAGCGTAACAGACTGCTACTGATATTGTGCTTTATGCCTTACAGTTATTTTGCATATTTTTCCTAAATACAATAAACATTTCTTGTTTTATATTATCCAGCGAGCTTTTTTGGGTTAGCATGCTCAAAGATTAGAAGTAGGAAAACCTAGCACGTGTCTAGTTTATTGTCTTCACCCCACCCCCTCATCCTGCCACTGTGTCTCATTGAAGAGAGAGGCCCCAAGAGATTATGTGACATGTTCAAGGGCCCAAGTCTCTTGACCTCCAGGACCATTCCTTCAACCACCCTTTGCTGTCAGTAATAGTTAAAAATCAATCAATCAATTTCTCATATAGTCTTCGTTGTTTTCTGCTTGTTCAAATAGTCATCTAAACACTTAGATAGGTGGTTTGAATTGTATCAACAAAGTCTTTCTGTATTTTTCAGTGTCTTTCAGGCCAGCAAGGAGGTTTTAAGGCAGATTTTTTAGACTGTAGTCAGCTATTGATAAGAATGACTATGCTTTCAGGAAATATATATATATGTATGTATGTATGTATTTGCTTGTGTATGCATTTATTCATTTCCTATTTGCTGCTGTAACAAATTGCTATAAATGTAGTGGCTTGAAACCACACGAACTTACTATCTTGTAGTTCTAGAGGCCAGAAGTCTAAAATGGGTCAGCAGGGCAGTGTTTCTTTTGGAGACAGGCTGCAGGGGAGAATCTGTTCCCTTGCCTTCTTCAGCTTCTAGAGGCCACCTGTATTTCTTGGCTCAGTCTTGCATCACTTTGACTTCCACTTCCGTCATCCTGTCTCCCTCTGACTAACTGTCCTGCCTCCCTTTTCTAATGGCCCTTGTGATTACATTTGGCCCATCCAGATAATCCTGCCCATCTCAAGATCCTGAACTTAATCATGTCCTTGAAGCCCCTTTTGTCCTGTAAGTGATGATATTCACAGGTTTAGGGGCTTAGAATGTGGACATCTTTGGAAACCACTATTCTACCTATAGTGCATAAAGTATCTCAAAAGATATGAAAAAACTTGAAATATTGGTTGCCTTGGAGGAGGAGAACTAGATGGCTGGGGCTGAAGTGTGGAAGGGAGATTTTTCTTTGTACCCTTTGATCTTTTTAACTATGTTTATCTGCACACATGTAGTTACTAAAGTTCTTTGATGTCATGTACTTAACATTCACAGATTTGTTTAAGATCCTAGGTGACCAGCCAAGCTTCTTGACTGAGCAGTGAAAGAGATATCTCAGTTTATTTCTTTATTTTAGTTAGCATTAGAATAGTTCCTATATAACTTATTAAAATTTAATTCAGAACATTTACTGAGGGCCCACTAGTTTTACCTAGTAGGGTATGGAAATATGTGTTGGCCATGTTGAGTTACCTTCTGAACAATGATGTCCACTGGAACTTTCTGCAGTAATTGAAATGTTCTCTGCCTGCACTGTCCAATATGGTAGCCAGTAGCCACATGTGGGAATTGAACACTTGAAATGTGGCTAATCCTTCTGAGGGACTGGATTTTTCATTTTATTTACCTTTGATTACTTTAAATAGCCACATGCAGCTAGATGTTACCATGTTGGACGGTGCAGCTTTAGAGAAAAATGTAATAAGTTCTGAGGCAAGCAATTTCCCAGACCTTTCTTGAGATCTGTGGCCTTAGTTTAGCAAGGAATTACATTTTAAAACTTTAAGCTTCTTGTTTGCAACTGGATTTTTTCCCTCCATGGAGAGGATGTCATGATTAGGGATGGAATCCTGAGGACTGCTAGGAGAGAGTTCTCTTGCTGGAGAGGACAGGTACCTCATGGATCCCATCACCCTGCTGTTATTGCAGTCTTTCTAATGCAGCTGATTGTTTCTGTGGAGAAACGTAGGCCAAGTTTCTCCTCTTCTGGCTGGAAGGATTGCCTTTTCCAGGGGGACCTAGGGACAAGTCCTGGATACTTTCCAACATGGGAGCATTTACTCCTTTGGAGTGCACCCTCCATTAACCCTCCCCCACCCCCTTCTTACCACCTTTCTTCCTGCTTTGAGTTTTCTGGGACCCGAAAGTTCCAGAAATAGCCAGTCCAAGCAAAGCCCACTTCTTCCTTTTGTCTTCTTCATGTCTCCTTAGTTCAAGTCCCCTTCTACCTGGGAATATGGAATTTATCTAGAGGTTGCAGGGGCATACCTGTCTAAGAGTAGTGCTGGAACTGTGGCCCTGCTGCCCCTGCCTCCGGTCCCTGGTGCCGCACAGGTGTGTGGACTTGGATTTAGGCCAGGAGCCCTTAGGTCTCCCTTGTGTCTGTCATCTGTTCGTCTCTCTTCACACACCTCGCCCTCTGAGATCTGCAGTTTCTGTGCCCAGTGGAGGCTGAGGTCGAGGGCTCAGGAAGAGGTGGCTGGACTGTGGCTCACGCCCCCCTCCCCAGACTGCACCCGTGCCATGCAGGATGCAGGACCCTCACTTTGGCTCCTGTGCTAAAAGCTCTGACCTGCATTAGCACTTAACCACTTGCACTCCGCTTTCCTAATCTATCCAACAGGCTCGCTCAGATATTTAGGTCCCTTTTAAGCTCTACCGTTGTGTATTTTAAGCTCTACTGTTGTGAAAATGGGGATTGAGGGGATACCTCTCTGCCTACTGTTCTGCCTGCAGAGATGGTGTCCTCCCTCCACCAGCTCTCCTGCAAAGGGTTTCTCTTTCCTCTTCCCCTCAAGGGGCGGAGAGTTTCTGCCTCGGAGACAAGGAGGCTTGCCCGGCAGCTGCAAGCAACAATATTCCGAGGCCATGCCAGGCAGTTGAGGTTCCCATCGTCCCTGTGTTCTCACAGAAGGGATGTCAGGCAGCAGGTGCCAAGTCCTGGGGTCTGGCTTTTACAGCCTTTGTGTAAGAAAGGTAAGGCACAACCAGGAGGGCCTGACTTTGGGTCCAAGACGGAATGAACGCTGCTGCCATGAGCGTCTCCCAGTCATCTGCCAGCCCCGTGCATCTGCGTAGCGGGAAGTGTGGTGTGAACCCACCCGCTTTATAACAAGGCTCCCTGTGCCGGCTGGACTATAGCAGTGTCATCACATAAATGTCCCCACCTCACTGGGAGTAACCTTTCTTTCCCCTCTCTGGATTTTGACTCTGATCTCTTTGTCCGTAACAAACAAGCATTCTAGGTCTGATGTGAGGCTATATGTAGACACTGCTCCATTATCCAGTTAATCTCCATTTGCTGTCACCTATTCAGCCAACAGTGGCATCTGCCTGCCTGTTGATCGAAAGCCTTTTTTTTCATTGTCACTTACGGGAACAGCTGAATGACTCATTATGGCCCAGTCAGCCCTCTGGGGTTATTCGGCACAATAGGCCTGACCAGCCAGATTAAAGTGTGCGGTCACTGCAGGCCGGCTGTGTCATCAGTTCGGGGTCTGTGTCTCCGGTCAGAGTTCTAAAGTGAGCATAGCTAGCCGAGCCTGGGCAGTTCGCTCTAGAGTTGAGCAGGTGGCTTCACGGTTCTCCCTGACCGACTGTAACACCGTGGCTGTGTTGCGTTTGTTGCCGGTGTTCAAAGCTCAGTGAAGAGCTGATGTTATTGCCTCCTTTCTTTCCTAGGTTTACCCTCAGGAGCCTGTTTTGTCTAGCTGCTCTGGGTTAGTGCCTAACATTTAGAGGGTAGACACTTGGTCAATCTTTGTGTGATTCTGAATGAATGTGTCTGACACAAGTCAGGGATCCTAAGATTAAGGCAAAAGGCTGCGGGGATTCCCACTCCAGTGGGCACTAAACTCACCTGGAAAGCTTACTGAAAATGCATGGTCTCCACCCCACCCCACCCCCTAGAGATTCTGGCTTAGTTGTTCTAACTGGAGACCAAGGACTCTGAATTTTAAAGAATTTTTTTTAACGTTTATTTTTGAGAGAGAGAGAGACAGAATGTGAGAGGGGGAGGGCAGAGAGAGAGGGAGACACAAAATCAGGAGGAGGCTCCAGGCTCTGAGCTGTCAGCACAGAGCCCGGCGCGGGGCTGGAACTCACAAACCGTGAGATCGTGACCTGAGCCGAAGTCAGATGCTCAACCCACTAAGCCACCCAGGCGCCCCAAGGACACTGCAGTTTAAGCCTGCATTCAGGTGGTTCCTTTTTAGGTAATTAGCACTCAAAAAACAATGTACCAGGGGCTTTAAAGAGAGTGATAGGTTCAGGAAGTTTCACGTGCGATATGCAGGAAACAACTTCAGTGCCTTCCATTTTTATTTACCAGAGGAGGCAGATAGGTTTCATTTGGGGAACCAGCTCATGTCTGTTCCTAGTGACTGTGGAGTTGAAAAAGATTCCGAGGTCATGCTTAGCTTGCTGGGGAGGACTGTGGTTGTTAATCAGTAATGTCCCCAGGTGTGGATGGGAGTGTACATGTGTACACGTGAAGTTGGACAACTCATTTAACTCTAGGTCTTGATTTCCTCATCTGTAAATGGAAATAATACTGCTACCTACCTCATAATGTGGCCTTAGGGATTAAATGGGGTAAAATCCATAGAGCGCTTAAAAGAGGACAGTACATGCTGTTACTTCTGTCATGAGCTTATCGTGATTTGTGGGTACAAAAGAATTTTAAACTCTTTGGAGAAGGGAACTTCTGGAGCCCGAGATACTCTCCTGGTGACAGGGCTGTAAAGTTCACATGAGAGGAAACTACTTCAGATGCCTCTGAACCCCACGAGAACACATCTTTCTAGTAAAGTGTATGCACTGGCTTATGCCTTCTGACCCCTCCTCCCTGTCTATGGAGCTGTGGGAGGCAGTCCTCTGAAATACCCAGTGGACAATTATTGCTTTCTGCAGGAAGTTTGGAAAAGGAAGAGTTCGGTTGGATTTTTGCATCAGGAGAGAGGGTACTAAGTGGGACGTCCGTTCGGAAGGAGGTTGCTGGCAGTACTAACAATACAGTAAACAGAACCAGCAGCATTCCAGCACTTCTGAGCTGGCCGAGGTGGCTTTCCTGAACATTCTAACCAGCTGCTCTGCCATTTGGCAAACCCTCTCAGGATGGTTCCACCCCAGACAGTTCTCCTGAAACCCAAAGAACCCACATAAGATTCTTGCTTCCCAGTTATCTTAGTGGTTTTCACCTAGGTGACATTTATTAAGCGCCTGTCCTGTGCCTTACATTGCGCTGAGTGTGGGGGCTGGTGTGCAAAAGAGGTGGCCTGTGCCACAGGTACTGTAAGCTTGGGCTGATAGGCCAAACATTTAACACATTATAAAAAAGAATCTGCCCTTATTCTGTACACTGCCTACAAGGGGGCCACAGAGATACATACAGCAAAACCTTGGGATGCCCCGTTGGGTGTTTACCCTACCCAACAGAGTGGCTGAGACAAATACGCAGCTGTGACGGGCAGTCTGTGTGGAGGGCCATCCAAGTCCCATAGCAGTTCCGAGAGAATGTACTGCAAACTGGGGGGTCGGGAAGGGTAGTGTGAGACCTGGGCTGGGACGGTGGTAGAACTGACAGAGGGGCACAAATTCCCATTGTTCAGACGGTGATGAGTCGGCCATTTTGGTGAAGTGTGGAGTCTGTATGCGGGCCGAGGTTGGGATGGTGGTGGCCTTTGAATGCGTGGCTGGGAGCTGTGGAAGGGCTCTGCATAGGAGAGTGACGCGACCCAGCACAGCTACCTTCCAGGGACGCAGTGAGGCAGGAGAAGAGACAGGAGTGGGGCCGCCGTCGTGGCGTGGTGGTCAGCTCCTCATCTAGGTGCGAGATAGAACCAGGAGACTGGCCTCAAGGGACATGGTGAGGACACCGTTGACCCATCTGCCTTGAAAACCTACATCTTTCCTCCCCTCCAATCAACTTCTTCTTGTGTCTTACAGATTCAGCCAGTTATTGAAAAAACCTTCCCTTTCTCTAAAGTTCCAGAAGCCTTCCTGAAGGTAGAAAGAGGACATGCGAGAGGAAAGACTGTAATTAATGTCATTTAAATAAACTCTCAGTTTGGTGATTGTTGGCTCTTATTCGGTGAGTGCCTCTCAGCCCCAAATTTCTAGTAGCCATCACTTTCCAGATTAGATGATGAGTTCCGTGATACAAGTTTAAAAATACACCTATTTGCCAGTAATTTCTTGTTCTTTGAACTGAGCACAGAGTCATTTTCTAGCCATACCACCACCCTCTGCACGTCACCCTGCTCGACATCCGTGCATTCTTGTTTGCCGAGAGGTCCTCTGACCCAAGCACCAGGGACACACAAGTAAGGAAGACATTACACGAAAATATCCACACTTGGACTTGTCTATAAAGTCAGCGAAAATTGCATTGTTTTTTTCAAGCTGTTTTTCACACCAGATTTGCACAGTTGTGGCATCTTCTGTTCTAGTAGCTCAAAGTCTTTTATTAATGTTTGTGAGATACTAAAACTTTTGGCATATGGGTGGAGGGCAGCATGAAGAACTTAAAGCTACTTCTTAAAAAAGTGCTCACTGATGAATCCAACTGGACAAGGCTTCCTTTGCTTTACTGTGGTCGTAACCACCCTCAAAGTTGTAAATCTCTTAGGGTCACATATAAAAATCTAGCTGATTTGGTTGTTTAGTCTCAAGGAAATGGAAGGTGATGGTAAAGTTTCTAACTTTTTAAAACCCTTACATTTAGCATGAGGGCTAGGCCTCTTTTACCAACTAAAACATGCTCCTCTGAGGACTTGTCCGTGGAAATTGCAACCCTTCTCCAGTTTCTCACCTTAAATGCCTGTACTTAGTTATCTCGCCAGTAAGCCCATTGCAGCTTTTGAATCTCTAGTCTGTGACCTTCATTCAAGGTAAGTGTTTATTTCCTATGGCATTCCTCCTCGCTCCTGCACCTTAGATACTAAGCTTTTAGCTTTGGACATGGACTTGAGTAACCTGATACTCAGTCTGTGCCTATTACACACTCATTTGGTAACCCTGGATGAGGGCTTTTCTCTGGAATTGCTGGTCTCACCGGCACAAATACATTTTAAGAGAAAGAAAGTGGTGTTCTCGTCAGTACCGGCCACTTCTGACTTCCGTGTGAACAGTCCCAGCACTTTTCTTGAGGGCACCGGGGTGGTATAGCGAGGGGAGGGAAGGCCTCACTTACCCTCATGTCCTCTCTCTTCACCAAGGAGTCTGGAAAGAAACTTTTCCCCGCCGTTATTCCAGCACTGCCTCCTCCCCCGCAGTCATCTGTGTCTAATCTGCCCCAGTGAAGCGTTGGAAGGGCTACTGCAAGGACGCTCGCACATCTCCTCAATACAGTTAACCAGAAACCAGTTTATTCAAAATAAATTCAAAACAGGCTACTGCAACATGACCCCAGCACACTGTAGTGATCCGCACAGAGGCCTAAAATCGGAACTCCACATCATCTAAGAACAAGACCTGTTGGCAGCCGTTGGACACGTGCAGGTGTTCCTTTAAAACCCAAGATAAGCTACTGACCACAACTGCCTATCCAAGCCTCCAGGGAGGAGCAATGGTTAGGAAGTGGAAACACTGGAACAGATAAAAAGGAAATGAGATTTGTTCTTCCTGTGATCGGAGCACCAGTATTATTAACAAGGATAATGAAATATGGACAAAAGGGGGAAGAGTCTATCCAAAGAATGTTTAGCAGTTTTGTTCAAACGAGAATACACTGTTTGAACTTATGGGTCCGTGTATTGTCAGCAGTTAAACTATTTCATTTTTCATTGAGATGCTGCATTTTAGGGTTTTCAGAGTTCTAAAATTTGACCAGCATTGCTTAAGGCCTCCTTTCGTTCGCGTTCTGGAGAGAATTGCTGGTCGTCATCTTGAACCTTCCACCTCTTTTTACCGCTACCAGAAGGCAGTGGCCGCACTCCATGCAGGCCTTGTGCCAATGCAGCGGGATAGGAAGGCAGGAAATTAGGCTAAAGACCTGAGTTTAGCGAAGGATTATATAACATTTACTTTAGAACTAATCGTAGATGAGAGGATAGGCTAGTAAATTAGGTCACGGTAACACTGTTCCGTAGCATCTGTAAGAAAAGCATTAAACACCACTTATTTGTGACATTCTAGGCCAGCCCACAAGTGGGTTAAAATAATCCAAATGCTGCTAATGTTAGCAGACCTGACAAGAAATCTTATAAATTTATTAACTTTTAGTACTAAGAAAATACTATTTTGTTTACTTAATTCCTTAAAGTGTCATAAGCCTTTCCCCACTTTGCTACAGAGCATAATTGATTACAGAAAACAGTAGGACCAAAATTATTGGCCTGATATTTCTTCTCAGATGCTAAAGTCTTCTGCCTTACAAACTTGAGCTTTTTTCATTCCCTTTACTTTTTTTGAATTTTTTTTTTTTTTGGTTTTTTTGTTTTTTTTTGACAGTGTGTGAGCAGTGGAGTCTGGGAGACAAAGTATCAAAGTGGGCTCTGTCCTGACAGCAGCAAGCCCGATGCGGGGTTCCAGCTCATGAACCGTGAGATCATGTCCTGAGCTGAGGTTGGATGCTCAACCAACAGAACCATCCAGGTGCCCCTTATCCTTCCCTTTGAAGTGTAAGAGATTTGTAGGCCCACAAAGTATATTCAAGTCTGTTCCTGTTCTCTCCTGTCACTATCTTTGGAAATAATTTAAAATGTACAGAGTCTTGATATAACATTTTCTAAAAACACCCAAAAGCTGCTCTTGAGGCAAACTTTTTAAGCAGCTGCAGAAAGGAAATGAAAGAAGGACAAATTATTGGTTTAAAACTCATTATATAGTCTTTTGAAAAGATGAGACATAGTCCAGGTCATGGCAGTGTCATTCAAGCGTGGATTTAGAGTTACTGAAGAAGGAGCAAGTCCACTTTTCTCTTGGCTTGTCTGTTACCAGTCATTTTTTTTTTTTTTTTTTTTTAACACGTAGCTGGAAGACCTCCAGAAATATTCCTCCTGCATTCTTTATTCAGGTTTATAGGACCATGGCTTCCCAGACTTGTGTTAACTTCTCTTTGCTGACAGTGTTGAGGATGATGTGATTTTGGTCATACTGTGTACCCCCTGAAAGAAAGAAAAGGCACATAATAAAACGAAATGGTGTCTCTAGGAAAAAAAGCAGGGAGGAAAGCCCTGGAACACATCCCTGGGCAAAGAGGGTGAATCTACTGTTGGGTGTGTTAAAATCCCATCATAGGAGCACCAACAGCTCCTTCTCCTACTTGAGTCTTAAAAGCTAGTCCACAGTTACTCTTTAGATGTCTGAAACGGGGGTGTATGTGTGGGCATGTGTGGAATGGAAGAATCTAGAGAAGGGAAAAGGAAGAAAGAGATTGTGAAATATATTCAATGGTGGAATCATGGGTTTGAGATACCAGTGAGGAAAAAAGGCAGGCTGGAAACTAGTGGAATTGTCAGATGGAACAGGTTTTACATGAACAATGAAAAATGGCTTCATGAGGGCAGAGGGGAAGTGGGACCAACAGCCAGATACAGGGACAGGGCAACACTCCTACCACTGGGAACTCACTTGGTGTATGAAGATTCATAGCACTTGAGATGCTGTGTTCAGTACTGTAAAATTTGCATGGTCTCCATAAACTCCCTTTCACCGGAATGTAAGAATATTTTCCAAGGGTGCCTACTAGATATTTAGATACTTCCCCATTGAAAGAAGAGGCCATTTTTTAACATGAAAGTGTTGTCTGATTTTTTTTTTTTCCCCAGTGTGGAATAAATACCTTCAAATACCTTATCCCTTTTTAGCGTAAATCTCTGCAGCAAGGTCCTATCACCATGGACTCCATCGAAATAAAAATCTGTTCATGTAGATGTGAGGTAGTATGACTGGTATTGAAATCTATTGCATCCTCAGGCCAGGAGGAATTAAATGTTCTTATTCTCTTTTAAGCATTTACAAAATATCAGTCTAAATTTTCAGACCTTCTGGATCTCTTGTAAGAGGAGTATATCATCGATATCCAGAGCCTCTGCACATCTAGGTGTTGCACAGAATACAAGAACAAGGTTCCTGGGGCCTTTATGTGTAAGTTTGTAGTGGGGAAAAAGAAGTTACCACCACCACCAAATCCCACTGTCTCCATTAAGACACACACATACTATATATTCCTTTGAGATTTGGGGATGTATGAAGATCACAGTGTCGTCTTGTTTCATTAAGATTATGGTATCTTAACATTCTTTTTGTGTACATTACCTAATTAGAATCAGTCCTTGAGAAAGGACATAGGAAGAACTGAGATCATACCAGACTTTCGATATTTTTAAAGCAAGGAGGAATCCTCTTCCAATAATAATACTTGCTGTCTACCAAACGACTCCCTCCCCAGATATCAGGAGATATAGGTTACAAGAAAGACGCTTGGTCTGATAAGTCTTAGGGCAATGTTAGCAGGTAACAAATGGCTCCACAGCTGTAGCTAATGAAAATCCTAGTCTATTCGTGTACCAGAGAGGTATTTGTATCTCCCTTGCACAGGACGTGGGCCGTGCGGTTCTACTTCTTCATGTCCACAAGATGGCACCACTCTCCCATATTCTGAGAGATTTAAATTTAGTTTAACGAGGCAAGTGACTACTGCATCTGGCTACCTTAAGTAGATATACTGAGAGTTCACAAACATACTCAAGAGACACTGGACTTATTTATACTGCATTTTAGGAAGGGACCTTGGAGCTTTAAAGCAAAGACCTACGGAGGAAACTCCTAGAGTCCCACATTTCTTGTCAAGACTAGAAGCCAGGCATCCTTATTCCTTGTTGACTGCCACTGTAGCAAGTGGGAAAACAAATCCTATGGAGCTTCTAGAATGTACGCTCTCTGAAGCCAAGCATTTTTCTCCCCTACTTTGGTACCCATATCTAGCAAAGAGTCTGCCACATACTGGGTACCCAATAAAAATACACGTTAAGAGAATAAAAAATGCTCGATGAGACTAACTCATAAAGATTACAAAACTGATCACATTCATAACAAACATGATTCTATATTTTTCAAAAAAATGTTTCCAATTTAGTCACAGTTCTTTGATTTTGAAACTATCTTGTAAAGTTGATACGTGCATGTGCATGAGAATCCTCCACTCTACTCGTGGAATCAGGGCTTTTTGTGATTTTTAATCTAACACTGTTACAAGAAAACAAAACAAAAAAAGACAAATAGTTTGAAGTCAGCCTAGGTCTGCATTCCACCAAAGCACTTCTGGGTATGAGATGATTAACCTCTCTGACCCTCACTTTTTGGACTGTAAAATGGGACAGGAGGGCATACCACGGGGCTCGCAGGGTTGCTCTAGAGATGCCCTGAGCTCAGGTAAGTAAAGTGTTCAGCATTCAGCACAGTGGCTGGTGCACAGTATGGGATCTCTCACTATGCTCATTTTCAAAAGTAAAAACTAGATCTTTAGTTGAGTACAGACACAACAGAGAAAATAAATGATTCTTACCTTTGACATCTAAAACTAAATTTGGTTTCAACTTGCTGTAGATTCTGCCATCCGACTTCATGCTCCAGAACTGACTGTCGACATTCTGGTCAAGGGCCAAGCCCAGTTTGGAGCCCGAGGTCACGAGGCTCCCCACGATTGTCAGGCAGCAGTCTTCTGCTATCTGCTTACAGACAGATAAGACTGCTTAGAGGTGAGACACATTCAAGGATCGTGATCAGTTCTTAGCTCAAAGTGATTTTTAAAGTTGTCTTAGTTGTAGTTTCATTTACCCCACATGAGACATTTTCGCCAGAGGAACTGGGATCAAACAACAAATACTTACACCCTCATTTCAGATGACACGAGTGCCGGAAAGTTCAAGATTTCTGCCCTTTGTAAGGGAAACCTTAGAACATTTTTCCCGTTCAGAAATGACAATGATGTGAGGCTGGGTCTGTGGCTCTATCTCCCCTGGCCTAACCATCTCTGCTTAGCCTGACCCTTCTGGAATGTGACTGCATTTCTAATTTGAAAGGCTGCTATAACACTGAAGTGGCTAAAAAGGGCATTTTATCATTTTAAAACCTGAAATCCCAGTTATTCGCTTCTCTTTCCTTCATGAGAAATGTCCAATAAACATTTCTAAGAAGGCATGTTATCCAACTATAAAAAGAAAGAATAAAATACAAATACAGTGAAGTATGTTTTCACGCAAATATTTTAAGGGTCCTTTTCAAAAACAAATCTATCCTTTATATATAAACAGTGTGTGGCAATCATGTTCATCTGACATGAACACATACTGCTACAGAAAATGCTTATGAAAACTATATATTGAGATTAAAAGTGTAATCTAGGATACTTTATCTCAAAGTTAAATAACATCACTAAAATGTTTCTTAGAAATAACTGCTGAAAGGCAGTTTTCTTGAATTGTTTAAGATAATTCAAAAGCAGAAGTTGGCTTTTTAAAAATGCCTTCTAAATTCCAGCTACTTCTGTTTCTCAGGCTATTTCTTCTGTGCCTGTCTAAATATGACTTCCGCTTGCTGAAAGGATGATTCTCCCTCCAGCACAACAGACTCAATTAACAAGTGGTCCTTCTGCTGACTCATGGGGCACTGAGTTAAAAAATTGGGAGCAAACAGTCAAGCCCATAAAATCAAGGAGTTAAAGAGGATCTACAACAGAAGCACAAGCTTCTCTAATAAAGTCTTACTACATTCAACTTTTTAACATCTAGTATGGCAGGAGTGATGCAAGAGGGAGATGGGCCATTATCTACTTCACAAGGTGTGATAATTAGGAAATGGACTGTCTTGTACACAGGGCATTATCTCTTCACCCTAGTCTGCGGGGTCCTCCAAAATCAACCAATCAAGAATGATTTGCCATAGTGCTAGGGCTTATTGAAAAAAAAACTATAAAAGATCAAGGAAATAGGGGAGAATAACCCAGACACTTCCTTTTATTACTATATAAAAATCAAGTATAAATACAAATACTCCATCTAGGATAAGTGCTAGATTTACCTCCCATTTTAAGTTCCTTGATTGGTTCTATCAGCTAAAAAATACTTTCATGAAAACCCTTCTAATTTATTTACGAAAGTGCTCCAGGAAGCATCTACTTGAAGAAAGATGCTATTACAAACACTTGTCTAAGCTCACCCTGCATTTGATGCATCCTTCTTGGTAAATCCAAATCTGATCATCAGCACCAACATCTTCCATGACCTGTATTCTGAGAAGCTTCAGATCCTCTAAGTTTCCATTGGTGGACATGAATAACCCTGTTGCTTTGTTTCGAAGTCTGAAATAAATTCGTTTCTGGAAGACAGAGACCCCAGCGATAGTCATCTATAAGTTGTACTGTTAGAAGCACAGAATAAGCATTAATAGAGGCAGAAACCAAAGTGAGGTTGGATTAGGGATAACTACTCTCCGCAAGAGTCTCAGAGGGTTTAGGATCTTCTCAATGCAGAGTCTGTCAGAATTTCAAAATGCCAGGGGCAGGGAGCCTGCCTGTGGACAGCCCAGGGCATGGGACCCGCCATGTTTTGATGTTGGATGTGGTAGCATTTCTGAAAGCCATCACAACTTTTCAGCACCAGAAACAGAGCCCAAATTTAAAGGAGTGGGGGCGCAGAGACCAAGGTTATACTTCAGTTTTATACCGAAACTAAAAGGTTGAATTATGTTTATGATAAAAGGTAAAGATTGCAGAGAAGAGTACTCAAAGTCTAGAAAAGGAATAAAGTACCTGAGCAAAAGGTCGTAGAGAACCTATTTGGCGGCAGCCACTGAATTCATACCAATTTGGGACTTCTGCTGGTGACAGTAGGAACTGCCGACCCCTGTAATTGCCATATTCATAAGTAACCCATCTGGGAAAAAAAAGTGGAAAACCACAGTAAGTGGCAGTATCCCTTTAACAGTTGCCCCTGATTATATTTTTATAGTGCTTCCAAGTTTTACACGGAGCTTTATACTTTAAATATACATTGGGAGAGAAAAAGAAACTATTTTCTAAAACACTTAAAGCACCCATTTATTGACAAATAGCAAATTCTTGGTACATGAGTATGCCACAAAGATCCATTTTTTTTTTTTTAATATTTATTTTTGAGAGAGAGAGAGACCATGAGTGGGGAAGGGCAGAGAGAGAGAGGGAGACACAGAAGCGAAAGCAGGCTCCAGGCTCTGAGCTGTCAGCACAGAGCCCGACACGGGGCTCGAACTCACAAACTGTGATATCATGACCTGAGCCCAAGTCAGATGCTTGACCTACTGAGCCATCCAGGATCCTATCCTGAAGAGAAATAGGTAAGTTTTTCCTCTAATAGGGCAATGAAATTCAGTCCTTTTTGCAAGATTGCCCTGTACCTCCTATGAGGTTTTTGTAAAACCTTTTCAGTTGTAATAATCTTATATTTAAATAGTTACTATTTGTAAAGTTCTTATTAGTGTGTGGCACATAAGTATTACATAAGGTTAAGTAAAAATAATAAAGCTTTGTTTAAAATGGGTATGGGGTGCTGGGAGCTCGGTTGGTGGAGCATCCGACTTTTGATTTCGGCTTGTGTCGTGATCCTAAGGTTGTTGGATCAAGTCCCGCATGGGGCCTGTTTGAGACTCTCTCTTCTCTCTTGCCCCGCCCCCAGTCATGCTCTTGCTTTCTCTCAAAAAGAAAAAAAAAAAATATATATATATATATATGTGTGTGTGTGTGTGTGTGTGTGTGTGTGTGTGTAAAATAAAATAAAAATAAAATGGGTGTAATCTTCCTCAATCCAGAAAACTGAAGATTCTCCGGTCTCTTCCATCTGAAGATGCTAGTGCCCACCCCCGAAGAAGTTAAGGTCATGGCACACGGCATGCAAGCAACCCTCTTCTCTGGCTGATCTATTACATCAAGGAAGAATGTTCTCTACTTTTAGTCCTGGAACTTTAAAATGTCATCGTCTTAGTCATTTTATCATAAAAACAAATAATTAAAACCATTTGGGGAAAAAAAATCACCCATAATTCTACCACAGTAATAATCTACAACTGTTTTGTAAATAACTGTTGGCCCTTCCAACACTGATGCATACAGGGAGGCCATACCTATTGTTTTTATGAGGGAAAGAAATTTACTTTCTTATAAACATTATGTTGGTAGTCCTTGCTCACTTTTATATCTTAATTTCAAAATTCTTGTAACGTGAGAAAAATCTTCCCATGTCGGCCTTTAATCATTGTACACAGCATCTGCTATCAATTTCTGGGTAAAGAAAATCCAAACCCTTACTCTAAAACCAAAGGACTTGGTCTTTCAAAGGGAGAAGAAAAATCAGCTTCCTTTCTTACTTGCTTAAAAAAAAAAAAAAAAAGTGCTTAATGTGTTTACTGAGCACTGGTTTGCAAAGCATTCCTCTAGGAATTTGAGAGGACCCAAAGACAAAGTCCTTACCTTAAGTAAATTACAAATGTGGATGAAAAGATGAAATCTTCCTGACACATGGCTTTTCTCAATAGGAAAAATATATTATGAAGGTACATAATTATTAACCCTTACAGAAAATAGGATAAGAGGTTATATTTCAATTTGTTTAAGGTAGCACAGGACAGAAAGAAATGTGATCAAACCTAATTAAAAATTTTTTTTGAACAATTTTTTTAATGTTTATTTTGGAGACAGAGCATGACTGGGGGAGGGGCAGAGAGAGAGAGAGACACAATCCAAAGCAGGCTCCAGGCTCTGAGCTGCAGTATAGAGCCTGACATGGGGCTCGAACCCATGAACCTGAGCTGAAATTGGACACTTAACCGACCGAGCCACCCAGGCACCCCTTAAAAAAATTTTTTTTTAATGCTTTATTTATTTTTGAGAGAGAGAGACAAAGCACAAGCAGGGGAGGGACGGGGAGAGAGGGAGACAGAATCTACGAAGCAGGCTCCAGGCTCAGAGCTGTCAGCACAGAGCCTGACATGGGGCTCAAACCCCGTGAACCACGAGATCATGACCTTAGCTGAAGTCGGACGCTTAACTGACTGAGCTACCCAGGTGACTCTGATCACACCTAATTTTAAAAATCAAATATCTTATTGAATAAACAAGTAGGTAACTCACTTACATGCCACCAATCACCTGAACAGAGCGTATCTGTGTGTTGAATCCTAGGGATCGGAGATTAACTATTTCTGAATTAAGTTCGATCTTTTTTCCTTTGAAGCCTTCTCTTTCAAAAAGAATAATTGTTGGTTCAGAAAATTCCTGTATAGGAACAAAAACAAGTGTTCCATTACTCATCTTTGATAATAATTCAAACTTACATGAAAATATCTTGTTAAAGGAAAAATCACAAGCTCTGGCCAGGCTTGGCCTTTCCCTGGAGGTCTGGGTGTTCATGCACTCCGAAGCTAAGGAGAGGACAGGCAGGAAGTTTTCTACTACATGGAAAGGTGGGTAAATATAACAGTGTTTTAAAGCTGTTATGGATATGTGTTTTAGCTGTTATGGCTAACAGTGTTTTAAAGCTGGTATGGAGGGGACCATATCCTAGGCACAAAGGAATGGGTATATGTATTGAATCAACACTTGTAATGAAATTTATTTTCAATTTTGCCATTGTTTATTAGGGAAAAGGAGGGGCTGGAAAGCCATGGACATAAATGGTGAGGGTCAGAGGACTATGGCTGTCTTTGGGGTCTAGTGGTAACAGTGGTAATTACCTAATCAAAGAAACTTCCCCTTGTATGCATTTTCAAATGTCTTTTTTGTTGTTGTTGTTTTGTCAATAAGACAACGATTCTGTATACTCATGCTCCCAAACTTTCCTATAGGAATAATTGTTAAAAGGAGAGAAAAAAACCAGTGTGGAAGCTGCATGTTCAAGCCATCAGTCATTTTAAAGAGGACAAGGGCACAGAAGTCCATTCATTTTCAGAAAATAAAAAGCAGATTATGCTTGTTTTTCAAATCACAGTTTGAAACTGACCCTAGTCTAAGCTCTAATGATAATAATCCTAAGATCATAAATAATACATCAAAAATTACCTACCTGCTTAAAGTTTTGTGGTTAAGGTGTGGTAACTTACTGCTTCATTGATGTGGATGTGCCCTGACACGTACAAAGATTTCTGCCGACCAGTAAACAGAGCAGATTAGTGTGTAGAGGTGGTTTGTATAGTGTAGGAATTAGGTTATATAAAATATACTAGAAAGAAATGATGTAAGTATCACAAGTGACTGAGCATATCCACCAAGTACTAGGTGAAGGAGCATATCCACCAAGTACTAGGTGAAGGAAGGCATTTGGAAACTGCAACGGCAGTGGGTTTGGTTTTTTTGTTTTTTGAAAATATATTTGGAGATAGCTGTTAGAATTCTAGGTGGTTAAATACCAAAGTTTTAGATATTTCACTGTAAGTTAGTGAATCTTAAACACCATACCATGTTTCACTGATACTATTTTCACATCTAAAGAAACGGTCAACATTTTAGTTATTTGAACAGGCAGGGAGGAGATAAAGCCATCTCATGTATGTTCTTTCTACCTGTAAAACTGAAGTCACCGATGACATATGTTTTAAGCTTTTTATAAGAGATCAGCTACAAAAAAACACTAACAAATATTTCCAAAACTACAGACACACCCAGAGTTGAACAATTGGAACATTATCTTACTGTTTTATTGTATGAATATTGCTTTAGCTACATCAAAAATTAAAGGTTTCTATGCAAAAAGGGGCACCATAATCTGAAGTAGCACATATGTGATAAACTGGGAGAAGACGTGATTGCAAATTTCTAAGACAACAAAGCCATAGATTTAAAAATTGTGAAGAATTTCTGCAACCCAGTGACAACAAAAGATACAGAAAACTTAATAAAGAGTTTGGCAAAGGATATAAAAACGGACTATTCACCGAATAGAAAATCCAAATGACTAATGCAGGAGATACTGGTGAAACATAACACAATGAGAAAATACTTTCTACCCAATTTCTTCAAATTGACAAAAGTCAGAAAATATTCAGTAATGGCAATGATGGAGAAAATGAATCCACATGCTCTGCCAGCAAAGATCCCAAGTAGTGGAATCTGGCATTACTTAGAGAAGCTGAATATTCATGCACGTGGAATCCTGCAAATCTACTTTTTAAATATATATCTCGAAGGGATTCCCACACAGGTCAACAGGGATACGTGTGCATGTGAGGATAAAGTAAGTAAAATAAAAAACATTTTATAAGAATATCTAAGCTGTATCCCAAACACACTAGAACGGGTACCTGTAAAGGAGAGAGGAATAAAAATAGGGATCAGGTATGCAATGGAAGAAAGACAGGAGAGGGGCCTTGAATGAACCCCTGATGACTATACCACGACTGACTGAACACCCTTGACCTGAAGTCTGAGAAAACAGCAAAGAAAGTCAACTTCTATGTTAAAGCTCTAAAAAGAGACCAAAAAGTTATAGGCTGGAACGTTCTATTGCAACTTTTTTCTGTGCCTCTGACTTTAAGTCCTGAGGAAGCCTCCCTGCTGGTTTCCGTCAGCTGCGTGAACCACACATCTCTGTGACGCCATATTCACACTGACATTTTTATACTTACAACATCTATAAAACGAAGAGACTTGAAAGCTGCTTCAGGCAGGCATCCCATCGCAGAGACACAAGGATAGTGGCCTTCTTCCAACACGTACTGATTACCAGAGAAATTTTCTCCATCATATGCAACCCAGCTATGACAGGAAAAAAACATAGACGTGTACAATATGTAATTTGAATATTCCTATTCAAGAATAGGTAGCCTGCTATATATAAAACACAATGCCGGTGGCTAACTGTTCTGTCTTCAAAAATATCTAGACCTGTTTATTTTTTTCCATTGTGTTGCAAATGAATATTCGTAAGTCAGTTGTTAATTTTGCATTTGGGAAACAAAATTTTTCTCCCCAAAATCTTCAGTTTCTATCTCTGCACCTTCCAGTAGTACTCCTTGCTCCCCTCGTGGGTGCCACCATCCTCTAGCCCTTGAGTCCTCTCTGAATAATCCTTCAACCTTCACAGCTAATCAGTCACCTTGGGTCTACCAACATCCTTCCCAAACGTCTTCCCTTTATCATTTCCAGCGCCTTGGTACTGGGCCATGAGTCAAACTACCATAGTGACTTAGACAAGTCATTTAGCCCCTCAGGGCCCCAGCATTACTAGTAAGATGGTGATTTTCCATGCTTCCTTAGAAGAGGTGGGGCTTTTTGTTTGTTCTTTTAATCCAAGGAAGCTTACTGAGGACTAATTGTAGATCAGGTACTTTTCCATTGCTGGGGATAGGACAGAGGACAAAACGAAGTCCCTGCTATCATAAAATCTACACTCTGGTGAGCTGAGACAGACAACAAATGCACAACAACAAAAGTAGCTGTCTGGTAGTAAGAAGTGAAGCAGGGCAGGGGATAAAGAGGAACTAGGACAGAGACGGAGGTGTGTGCTAATAAACAAGATCTTTACTGTAAATCTGTGCACTTGAATGCAAAGCCAGTGCTGTTCCCACTGTGCAGTGCTAACCGATATGATGGTGCTATTTACACCATAAAGAACTGTATGATTAAAGACACTATTACTATTACTATTATTATTATTAGACTTAATTCCTCATCACCTTCTGCACAGTTTGCTCCAAGTGTTTCCTAGCCAACTTTCCCTGACCTTGGGCTCTCCCCTCCCTGTAAAGCTTTTATGAAACTATTTTCAGCACGGCACTTTGGGCTCATGCCTTTCTTTCCCTTCTTATGATTACACTGTTGTCATGCAGAATGCCTATCTACCGGGGCGCCTGGGTGGCTCAGTCGGTTCAGTGTCCAACTTCGGCTCAGGTTATGATCTCACAGTCCGTGAGTTTGAGGCCCACATCGGGCTCTGTGCTGACAGCTCGGAGCCTGGAGCCTGTCTCCGTCTCTCTCTCTGCCCCTCCCCTGCTCGTGCTGTCTCAAAAATAAACATAAAAAACCTTTTTTTAAAGAATGCCTATCTACCTGTAAAAAAAAAAAAAAAAATCCACCTTGGGAGGCACCTGAGGGATTATCTAGAGTCCTGTTATGGTGACAGCATAGGCTAGAGAGTAGAGAACCTGGTCTGAATCCCATTGCACAGTGACATGGTGATTTTCAACTTCTCCATCCAAAGTGATCCCATGTCCTCTGCCCAGTGCTCAGATACTACAAGGTGCACCTCAGTACTAACATGGTCTTGTACCGTTGGTGGTTTCATATAGTGCCAAACACCTAGGGATGTCCCTAAAGATTTGCTGATTCGTGCATTCTACTCTCCCGGGGATTAGGCCCTGCCAGTCCACCGTTTTACTTACCTGCCTCCTAAAACTCTGCAAGACTTGGTAGAAAACGAATCATCAATTTGACTTGTTGTTTCTTCGAAACCTAGACTGCGACCTTGAAACTGTGGTTCTGAAAACAACTGAATCTTTGAAAAAGTAAACAAATATGTAAGCTTATTTTCCTAAACATATTAACTCATTCAGCCTTTGAGATGATGCAAACATGACCTGTTAATAAACTGCTATGAATTTTATAAATCCTTTAATTTTCCACTTCTACATTAATGATCAATTAGAAATACTCTGGCCACACTATTCATGATTATTTGATTCAAAGACATCAAAGGACAATCCGACAGTTGAGGCAGCTTTCTATAGAACACCCTGTCGCAACAAGCTGTGAGGCATTTTAAAGCTTTATTGTGGCCAAAAGTAATTGTTCATCAGTTCTAACATTTACAAGAAACTGTATTTTAGAAATATAGTTTTCCTCCCTCTCAATGGAAGATACTTGCTGACTTATTAGAATCTTGTGTATGCCAATAAAGGAGGCTACAGTGGTGTTTGTGCCTCTGTAATTACGGCTGTCTGAATTCTGAACACTTCCATTAAAAAGCCTAAATAACAAATGTAACACTTCAGTTGATGCAGACAGCATACAAAGGCTTGAGAGAGAGACCGTATAAAATGTTTGTCTAATGTAGACACAGCAAATATGAAAATTCATTTTACTGTTTACCACAATAACTGTACGTATTGTTTGAGATATTAATCTTAGCGTATTAAGCAAATTGATTCTATGTAATGATATTAAATTCAACTTTACATAAGAAGAACATTTTATGTATGTATGTCCATGTCCAGAATGGAGCTTAATGCAGGGCTTGAACTCACGACCCTGAGATCAAGACCTGAGCTGAGATCAAGAGCCTAACCAACTGAGCCACCCAGGCACCCCGAGAAGAGCATTTTATAAGAAATATCTAGATATGAGTCAATGCTCTCAAGCATTTATAAAGTAAACCTAAATCTAACTTAGAAATACAATTATGGTTTGAGGTATAAAAATAAGTAAAACTAACAAAATATCCCAAATGTCTGACATTTTACACATAAGGTCAGCTTTTCAATGGAAGGCCCCTAATTATAAAAAATAGATTATTTTTTAAATTACCTGATTTCGTCTCCTTGGGCCAGTGAAAGAATCCTAAAAAAATTTAAGGGAAGAGAGAAGGAAATGAGTAGAGCAGACATCTTGGAAACATTTTTTTTTTCTTCTAGATCATTAGCAATTACTGTTAAAAATAACCTCAGAATAGTTTCTGTACTGTTAAGTATTACATGAACCTGAAGTACACATTAAGGAAATCCAGAATTCAGTTAAATATTCTCATACAAAAGTAGAATTCCTTACCAAATATATGGGTTGAACAGAAGAGATCTTACAATTTTTGCCTCCCCAGTCCTCAAAACTGGTATAGAAACCTTTATCCAGTATATATTGTTCTCCTGTGAAGTCAGGATTTTCATAGGCTACCCATCTAAAGAAACACAAACATCTACTTGTCATAGTTGATAGTTGACATGTATAATAAAACTATCAAACACATTTAAATAAATATGTATCATACAGAAATTTTCATTTGTTTTAATAATCAGTAATCTTAATAATTTTTCTGATCCTCTGTTAATCTTTTGGGAGATGTGTCTGTATGACAAGTCAAAGTGACAAGTGAAAGAATATCTTTACACGAACCTTTTGGTGTAAGAGTATCTTTACATGAACTTTTTGGTGTTCTCACTTGTCAAATCCTATTCCCTGAGAAAGCTCCCATGGGGATATTTTTTTCGAATTCTTATTTATTTTTTAGAGAGTGTGCAAATGAGCAAGGGGGCAGAGAGAGACAGAGAATCCCATGAGGTACAGAGAGAGAGGGAGAGAGAGTGCAGAGCCCTGAGTGGGGGTCGAGCTCACAAACTGGTAAGATCATGACCTGAGCCAGAGTCAGACACTGGCTCAGGTGGCCTAAGCCACCCAGGTGCCCCTCTAATTCTATTCTAAGGAAACAACGTGGACTTCCGAGAAGTATCTGTAAAGTTTTTCTTTTAAACTGCTCTTAAAAATTTTTTTAGATTGCGTCCCCGGGCACCTTGGGGTCAGGGGGCTGGAAGTTCCAATTATTGCATCTGGGACAATTCAACCTCAAGCTGAGATGCGAAGGAGGGCTTGTAGAGCAAGGGAGTTAACCTGATTGCACGAGTCACTGTAAGTAAGAAACTTGAGCCAGAAGTCTGGAACAGACACTTCTAGTAAACTTTGTTAAAGTTAAATCGATAGATAGATAGCAAGCGCGTTAACAATCATCTGAAAAAAATTACTGCAACTATTCCTTGTTTTTCTCCAAAGCACTCTCAAAAAGAGCAGTAATAGTTGACGGAATGTTGCTGCTTGTTGATGTTATGGTGAGATCTATATCGTAGTTGATGCCACTTAATAGAAAGGGTAGGATGGGACTAAAATGAACAAACTTAGCATGGAAAACTGTTTAGATCATAAAGAAGGTAAGCAAAAATTTCTTAGGATTGAGGCAGAGATCGGAATTCGATGGTATCTTTTTCAAAAAAAAATTTTAATGTTTATTTGAGAGTGTGAGTGGGGGAGGGGCAGAGAGACTCTCTAGCAGGCTCTGCTCAGAGCCCGGTATGCGGCTCCAAGCCACAAACCGTGAGATCATGACCTGAGCCAAAATCAAGAGTCGCACACTTAACTGACTGAGCCACCCAGGCTTCTCTATAGTTATCTTTTTAGAACTTAAGTTTAATGTATCAGCTCTTCAGGAATAATAAATAATAATCATTGTTACCATTTAGTAAGCATGCATATGTGCCAAGGACTGTGCTAAAGATTTGTCAGTTTTTTTACTGAGAATATGTCCTGTGCACACCACATTAGCAGACCTTCACAGAAACGTAAGAGTAATACATCATATCTGATCTTAAGGAGCTTACAATGTAATTGAAGTAAAAAGGTCAATGCCCAGAAGATAACTAGAAAAACATTTGAAATGTGAAATGCAGGATGCAAATTCAGCAGTCATAAGAAGTTCAGTAAGACTGGTAGGCTGTATCATGGATAACCTCCAAAGACAAGCAGGAATTTAAGCTTGAGATACCACTCATGTATGCAATAACTAAAGTTTAGTTTTCCCAGCTAAATAGACCTGTGTTCAAATCTCAGCCCTACCATTTCCTTATTGGTGTAATAGTAACCTGGAGGCTCCTGGATGGCTCGGTTGATTTTGGCTCAGGTTATGATCTCACAGTTTGTGAGTTTGAGCTCCACATCACTGTCAGCATGGGCCTGCTTGGGATCCTCTCTCTCTCTTGCTCTCTTTCTGCCCCTTCACACTTGTGCTCTCTCCTTCTCTCTCATTCAAAATAAATAAATAAAGTTAAAAAAAAAAAAAAAGTAACCTTAAGCAGGTAGCCTGACATACCAAAATCTCATTTTCCTTACCTATAAAATGGAGATAAAAATACTATCTCATATAGTTCATGTGAGCACTAATTAAGGATTTATATAAGAAAATGCCACATATCAAACACACATTAGTGTGAAAAATGGTTGATAAATAGAACAATGAACAAACTTATGAATAAAATGACACTTCAGTGACAATGATCTTGCAGAGATATGTGGTATCAATGTGAAAAGAGAAGAAATTTAAGTCAGAATGTCCTAGCCAGATAAAAGTCTGTTGGATGGTTCCAGGTTAAATAATTAAAGTCTGAACCAGTGCTAGAGTCAATGAAGTAAAGAAAATTCCCAATATCAGAAGAATCAAAGTATTCTAAAATTTCTAATTTTTTTCAGTGTTTATTTGTTTTTCAGAGAGAGAGGGAGACAGAGCATGAGCAGGGGAGGGGCAGAGAGAGACAGAGACACAGAATCTGAAGCGGACTCCAGGCTCTGAGCTGTCAGCACAGAGCCCAAAACAAGGTTGAACCCACGAGCTGAGAGATCATGACCTGAGCTGAAGTTGGACCCTAAACAGACTGAGCCACCCAGGTGCCCCAGTACTCTAACATTTCTGAGGAAACTAGAAAGAAGTTGATATTAACCAATAAATATGGAGAAGTTGGAATGAAATAATGAGTTTGTAGTTGAACTTGAGGAAAAAAAAATTGGACAGTTAATTGAAAATGCCAGTAGCATTTGCAAGTATGAGACCAGAATTTAATAGAAAGGTTACAACCAGGAGTAGAGGTTTATGAACAAATAAAATACCCATTTGTTCATTCAGTAATCATTTACTTAGCACTGCCATATATTATGCACTGCACTATGAACTGGGCATACAAGAAGGTGGATAAATCAATACAGTCCCTGCTCTTAAGGAGCTAACAGTTTAGTAGAAAAGACATGTTGGAAATAAGTGATAAGTAACGTTAGTGAAGAAATGTATTACAGAAGCATGTACTATAGTAGTGGAATGTACAGATGGAAATGCTGAAGAGAGAAATTACAAGTAATTTTCTGTTAAAAACTCTAAATATTTGCAGTCACTCTTAGAATGAAATCCATACTCCCTGCTCTGCTTTATCTGGCTGTTGCTTATCTCTCTCATTTCCATTCTTCTTTTGCTTTTTCCTCCCTTGTGCCCGTCATCTCACTGGTCTTAATCTCCCTTCCACACACCAAGCTTACTCTTGGTATATGGCAGTTCCACTCTGCTCTTATCTTTTCTTATTAATATGGCTCATGTCTTGGGGCGCCTGGGTGGCCCAGTCAGTTGAGTGTCTGACTTCGGCTCGGGTCACGATCTCACAGTTTGTGGGTTCAAGCCCCGCCATCGGGCTCCGTGCTGACAGCGTAGAGCCTGGAGCCTGCTTCTGATTCTGTGTCTCCCTCTTTCTCTGACCCTCCCCTGTTCATATGCTCTGTCTCTCTCTGTCTCAAAAATAAATAAACGTCAAAAAAAAAAGTTAAAAAAATAAAAAATAAATAAAAAATAAATTTTTTTTTAAAGATTATTTATTTATTTTGAGAGAGTGAGCAAGCAGGGGAGGGGCAGAGAGAGAGAGAGATGGAATCCCAAGCAGGCTCCACACTATCAGATAGGCTCCACTCTGATAGTGTGGAGCCTGATGCAGGGCTTGAACTCATGAACTGTGAGATCATGACCTGAGCCAAAGTCTGACACTCAAACAACTGAGCCACCCTGGCGCCCCTCTAATCCTATTCTAAGGAAACAACTTGGACTTCCAAGAAATATCTGTAAAGTTCTCTTAAAAAGCAAGTGAGAGTTCTTTTTATTTTTGACATTAATAGTTTTCCAGAAAGAGTACAAGAAACTATGTCTCTATCACACAATAAAGCATAGTGGAAAAAGGTAACAGAAGAGAGGCTTTAAAAAAATACAGCTAAGTAAAATTTTATTTGGAACAGGATTTCCAATGTGACATGACTATGTAGTAAGCAAAACTGAACAGATGCTCAGAAACACTAAAATCTCTTTTGGGAGGTTTTCTTTTGTCACCTTTCAAGTGATCCACACTCAGGATAATTAAACCAGGATAACAAAACCAACTTATTGATGCTACTTCCTAGCCAAAGATAGTCTCTGAAGGGAATTTTTTCAATTCCATTATATTCAACAGATAATTCTGCACCTCCTGAGTTAATTCACTGCCCTACTGATCTGCTCACAGATGAAAGGAATAATACCTAGGTGCTTGTATACATACAACTTTCCAAAATGCTTTCACATCTATGACCACATCTATGACCACATCTATTTAATCTAGGGAGGTACTGGTTTTCCCATTTTACAGAAAGGAAAACCTAAAGACACAGAAAAGTTAATTCCCTGATTCTTTCAACAAACCTTGACTGGCCATTTATCATATGCCAGAAACTAAATGACGCTAGGCGTGTGAGGAGGAAAAGTATCACACGTAATTACTTATTGGTGTTTGTTTTGAACGGGAAGGTGACACAATCAGTTAGTGGCCAGGGATGACTGAGTCCATGATGGAGTCTCCTGGGGCTCCCCCCACGCTCTCTTCACTTCATGACCCAAGCTGCCACCGGCCCTGTTAAGTTTCCTTTCATTTACTCTTCCATTACACCAGACTTAAAATAGTCCACACGCTTCATAATTATGACAGATTATGATTTTACTACCAAAAGGGCTTGACTTTATACAAAAACTCAGATACAGTCGTTACTAGGAAATGAACAGCAATCAAGGAGAAAAAAAGAACACTGTAAAAATCTCCAGTGTTACGTAGCTTGTGACAGCTAATGTCTGTACACACACTTCTGCCCAAATGAACAGAGTAACTGCTAGAAGGCCAGTCCCATCATATTTCAGAAAACACTACTCCATTTCAGAACCTCATTAGCAATTTTTAAAACCTGTTCTTTAACATGGTGAGGTCAGGAATTAGGAGACCTAGTTCCAGCTATGGTCGGGACATTAACTTTCAGATAACTTTGAAGGGCTCACTTAACCTTTGTGAAAGTTCGTATTCTCATTTGTAAGTAGAGGGCTTGGCCAGGATCCCAGGGCTGACATCATGTGAGGTTCTATGGCTCCTGGGAACCTGAGTGTGTGGCTTCTGCTCACACGGCCTTTGCCTCATGAAGAGAAGCAAAAGCCAAGCAAGAACATGGAATTCTGCTATGTGGGGAGGAGTAGGTGCACGGCAAGAAAAATCTATTTCACAAAACCCAGGACTTAAAAAAAAAAAAAAAAAGAAAAGAAAGAAAAAAGAGGTCATAGCCGTATCACAAAAAAAGTATTTCTGGCAGGCTCTGTAACAAGTTAAAGAACAGAGGGTTAAAAGGCCTTTTTGCTTGATTGACTGACCTCAAGGTTTGGAAGGGAAAGGGCTGTGAGTGGGGAAAGACCAAATATAGGGGGGGAAGAACAACCGAGTGAACCTTGAAAGTAGGTTTATCCAGCACGTTTTTGTTTGTTTTTTTTTTTAACCAAGTGTGAATGCTCTATTTCCCGATAAAACTAAAACAAATCACTTGTAAGCAAACACCCAACACCACATAAGCCTAATTCACTGAGGCTGAAACAAACCAACCACTTATTAAGACGTTACTTGAATTGACAGTAGTGTTGTTTTCCTTCCAAGATGCGGCCCCAGATGAATCACTGATGCATATGAGCGTAAAAAAAAAAAAAAAAAAAAAAAAAAAGAAACAACCCTAAAACTCAGGTCTGAGATTCTCTGGTAGATCTATAACTTCTACTTGAGACTCTTACGAAGAAAATTCCTTACTGTCCTTGTTTAAACAGATTCTGTACACATGAATCAACACTTCTCTGTTTATGAGGTTGGTGGGGTGGCGGGGAGGGGGGCTGCTGCAAGCACGTGCAGGTCCCAGCCTCGTGGAAGTGGAATCCCTGCTCAGAACGTAGGGGCAGTGGGGCAAACCAGCCCTTCCATGGAAGAGAAAAGGAAAAAGAATTTAAAGCAACAGCAGTTTTAATTTTTTCAGGTGGACTCTAGAAATATTTCATTTTGTTCTCAGTTTCAAAACAACGAGCCCAGTTGCCCCCATGTGAACAAGAGCACAGTGTAGAACCTGACGCTGATCAGCAGGGCGGTGAAAGGGAGTTTCTTCTGTTTCAGTAAGAAACGGAATGCAGTTCCCAAAACCTCAACGGTCGGATTCATGAGCATCCCTTCCTGAAGGCTGGTCTCTGTTTCTGAGCTAAAAATGAATTTACCTCCCAGGGACTTTATTACCCATGTGAGAGTGAACCTCCTGCAAGACACTTCCAGAACAAGAATCTCAAAAAAGTTTTTCTGAAAAGCTTTCGAGTTCCATACTGAGAAATAAAGAACCAAACTAAAATGCTTATTTACTAATAAGAATAAAGTCATTACAATCATTTTTCTTTGAAACTATTACAAACGAATAGGCTGGTCTTCCTCCCTCATGTTGGCACACCTCAGCCGACCTGCCTCACAAGGCTCAGCTGCAATGCTACCTCTCCGGCCAAAGTCTTCCCTGTGTCCGCACTGGAAATTAATCTCTCTCTGCTCAGTAGACTCCCAGAGCCCTTAATCTCTAGGTCTTTCGTAGCAATGATTGTTTTATACAAATGCTGTGACCTCTGTGAGGACATAATATAATGCTTTGCACATAACAGACCTCAACAAATATTTGTCAGATAACCAACTAAATGACCTGTGAGGAAGCAGCTGGCCCTGGTACACACAGCCCTTCCACAACCACAGAATTTGAAAGGAAGTGGTGATGTGTACACACCTCCCTTCAACTTCCCCCAAGACCACAACTCAACTGCTATTAAAAAAAAAAAAAGAAAAGGAAAAAAAAAACCAACTAAACCAGGAAATACAACTAGAAATGACTAAAAATAGAAACTTATAAAAGCAACATTTTATAAAGGAATCTAATTTCAAGCAAACAAAGACTGGGCTAAAAAAAAAGATTGGCTCTGGGTACAATTCTACCTGTGCTAACAGTACCGTGCACATAAATGCCCTAAGAGAATTCTAGCCAGCTTCCTGTTGCTTCCTCTGCTGGGAAGCATGACTGGACTCTGACTAATGGAACCAACACACCTGGTGAGTACCAAAATGTACAACTATTTGTCCAGACTGAATTGGTCACTGTTTTCCTTCTAAATAATTAGCTTTAAATAAAGGCAGTCTAAAATACTGTAGAACCACAGCATTATCTCAGAGAACTGCCGTACTAATACCTTTGGTCTATGGCAGATGGTAAGATGTTAGGGTTCCAGAGCAGGACACAGAAGGCACTTCCTGCTAAGAAGGAAGACCCAGAAATCCCAGATGTCACCCTATCAAGAGGGCACCACAAGCAGCAACCTACACAAGGATTTGGTGAACATGACTAACAGTAAAGCATATTACATTGTACACACATCTCAGATATCCAGGGACACTACAGGAGGGCTCCATGAAATACAAATGGGTTGAGGTTAGAATGATCCAAATAGCCTAGGTTACTCATGACGTAAAAAAACCTAACATCAGGGTGCCTGGGTGGCTCAGTTGGTCAAGTGTCCAACTCTTGGTTTGGGCTCAGGTCATGATCACAGGGTCGTGAGATTGAGCCTCGCATCGGGCTCCATGCAGAGTGTGGAGCCTGCTTAAGATTCTTTCTCTCTCTGTCCCTCACACCTGCTTGCATATGCTCTAAAATAAAATTTAAAAACAAAAAACCTAACAAACCTTTTCAACAGAACCAATGTCAAATAAATTCATATGATTATTTAAGAATACTCTCATTTATACCCAACTATAACTGACATCAACCTGGATCATAAGAATAATTGTATAACTTATTTTAATAGACACCTGTTTTGCCCATCCAGTATCTGTCCTCATTATTTCTGATGTTCCTGGGGAACAACTCACCCCGATCATATAAAAGTGGCTTCTATGGGACTGACCCTACACTACTCCAGAGTTGGGCACATAACATAGGCACGATCATCTCCTTGACTACAGTGATTGGCTCAGGCACATACACATGTCCCAAGCCTACAGAATCAAACCGAAACCTGGAGCTTTTGTGGGAAAGAGAAGTCCTTTCCACTGGATACAGTGAGATGGAAGAACAATAAGTAGCTAATGTACCAGATGGAAGTGGTCTGCCTAAAATGAAGCCAGCACAGAAAAAAAGCCTAGTCAAGAGACAGAGAGCAAGTTCTAATGCCAGTGTCTAAACCCTATATCCAGCCATGAATGAGGCAAAATCTTGTCCAGGACTTTTTTTTTTTTTTTAAGTTTATTTATTTTAAGGGGAGCGGGGCAGGAGGAAGAACACAAGTGGGGAAGGGGCAGAGAGAGAGAGAAATTGAGCGAGAATCCCAAGCAGGCTCCATGCTCCACTCTGAGCCCAATGCAGGGCTCCATCGCACAATCCTGAGACCATGACAAAAGCCGAGATCAAGAGTCAGACGCTTAACCGACTAAGCCACCCATACCCCCTTTCCAGGACTTTTAAGTTATGTAGGCCAATAAATTCCATTTTTATCACTTATACCAATTTAGTTTGGCTGTTTAGTTTAGTTTAGTTTAGTTTGGATGCAGTCATATGCATCCCCAAGAGTCTTTTCTGACCATCTTTCAATAAAAGCTTACGTTAATAAAGCATTCAATTGCTAACTCCAGGTATGCTGAAACAATTATTTTTAGGTCAAAATAATAGTGAAGAACGAAACGGTGCAGGTGTAGATATAGGTGCTCAGGGCAGGCCACCCTAAAATCTGCCACAATGGCATAATCAGTATTATTTCAAAGTAAAGCCTGTGCAATAAAGACACTCAGACCCTCCTCTGTCTCCCTGAAAGCAGAGATAATAAATAATAAATAATAATAAACAAATCTCCCATGTGAAAAGTGTCCTCCCTGTACCAGGAGGTAGAGACACGCCTTCATCACCAGAGATAGGGACTTTAGAGCTGAGAAGACTCTATAAACAAACCTTGTTACTTTTTATCAATTTACTACATTAGACAAATTCTGTTTACAATTCCATACTAATTAAAGCTCCCAAACAAGTTTTATCCTGCCAATTCCTCACAAATGTATTGTCTTTCTGTCTAAAATATTTAAAACTCACCTGCCTCGGTCATTTCTTTGGGCCTCTGTTTCATTATTGGGCCTCCCTGAACATATAATTAAACTTTGGTGATTTTTTTCTCCTGTTAATCTGTCTTGTGTCAATTTAATTAACAGAAGAATCTCGATGGGTAGAATAAAATTTTTCCTCCCCTACAAGGACTGTAGGAAAATCGAATGGGACTTTATCCCAACCTCAGGTTTCTAGTGTTAAGATTATTTTTTATTTGATTCCCATCATAAGAAATCCAGGGAATCTTTCCATGCAGAATGGTAAGAGAAGTGGACCGGTGAATTTCTATCCTGAAACCCAAAAGTCTACTGCAATGTTACATGACACATAAAAAAAGATTATATGAGAAAGATGTTAAAAAGCAGTTATGAAAGTATTGTGGCAGTACACATTAAATGACTGACTTAATGTTCAGTCATTGATATGTTTATTTCCTGAGTGCCTACTCTGTCAGAGACGCTCTGTCTCTGTCAGAGACGCTATTAGTTTAATACAACGCAAAGTAAAAATGGTTAAAACCCCGGTTGGGTTATTTCACTTACACTCCACTCAGTACATTAATAGACTGGGTCTTCAATCCATATCCGGTCTCCTTTAAGTTAGCAACAATTCCTAATACGTCAATACTGGAACCTTTGGATCCAAAGTTTTTTTCACTGTACATGATCATGTGAGCATTTGAAAAATCCTATTACGAAAAAAAAATCAAAATTCAAAGGTTAGCCATTCATATTCAAAAAAGATCAAGTATTAGCCATTAGCTTTTATTTAACTTACACCTAATATAGGTCGTAATGACTGAAGTTCTCCATTGTAACCTCCCCAATCTTTCCAGTCCTTGTACTCTCCTTCTTCGAGCAAATACTGATGACCTGTAAATCCAGGCTTCTCATAGGCAACCCAACTGCAAGAGAAAAAACATGAAGGAGCAGTAATCTTCGTCAGTGTTGAAATTTTTCCCATGTATATATCAGTTTCATTCACAAATACTAACAGTTATGAAGCTAGACATAGACTCATGCATTATGACAATTGGAATTCTCCTCTAAAATTTAAGTGACTAATAGAATGGCCTCCTAAAGAATAACCTAAGAAACATACATCAATGTTCTGTAAAGGAGTGTAGGGAGTGTGTGTGTGTGTGTGTTTAATAAGAAGACTCCAAAGAACTTCAGCAAAAAAACTGGCTAAACTTTCATCAAAGCATAATTAAAATATTATATATTTTTGGCTATGTACAAGACTTTTAAGTATACACTTCTAAGGGAAATATGTAAGATACATAAACTGCAAAATATCATAAAAAATAGAAAGCAAACTAACAGTTCAACAGTTTGGAGAATAATATTAATAAGATGTAGATTTGATCAATCTGGGCCAATTTATCAGCCTCGTTCAGCTGACTGACCCCAAACCACCACCTCGATCTACTGTGTCAACTCCAGGTCAGAGTGGACTGAGAAGAACATGTCTGAAGTTCACTCTACCACACTATCTGTAATGGTTGGGGGTGGAGCATGTATATTACTCACTAAAACGATAAAAAAGAAACTCCTCAGGTTACTCCCATCTACTTACATTCCTCTCAGAACCTTCATCGACCCCACTGACATAAATGGCAAACTGTCATCGGTTGTTCCTTCTGTTTCACCTGCTTCCGCCATAAACCTGCACATCTCTGTTTCTAGTTCCATACATTTTCCTTCAAAGAAAGGCTTTTCATAAATAACTACCTATAATAGAAGATATACCGGTAAGTATAATAAAGGTTAAAGGTTTCAACAGCTAAACTGAACGTTCAGTCATTTAATATCACTAAGCCCTAGAACACAAAATGTTCTGATCATATTTTTTAAACTAAATAACAGTATCTTGTAATTTTAAAACTATGTTTTTAATGTTTATTTATTTTTGAAAGAGAGAGACAGAGCATGAGCAGGGGACTGGCAGAGAGAGGGAGACATAGCATCCAAAGCAGGCTCCAGTCTCTGAGCTGTCAGCACAGAGCCCACGTGGAACTTGAACTCATCAACCAGGAGATCATGATCTGAGCTGAAGTCAAACATTTAACTGACTGAGCCACCCAGACAGCCCTAAATTTTTATCCTGATGTGGTGCAGCCCAAAGACAAGGTTCAAAAGACAGTTAATAAATAATTGGCCTAAAAAATTGGTTTTTGTTCAATGTCTAGAACTGATATTTAGAATTTCGCTTAGGCCAAACTAAGGAACCAAGGATCCCACGTTGCTTTAAAAATGAAACAGGGGTGCCTGGCTGACTCAGTCTGTACAGCATGCGACATCTGATCTCAAGATCATGAGTTCAAGCCCCACAGTGGGCATGGAGGCTACTTAGAAAAAAAAAAAACAAGAAATATAAATGTGTCATAAATGTGCAAAGTAGAAATAGCAGAAAGAGCATGTTAGAGTAGCAGAAGGGGAGAACTTGTCTTGAAAACAAAGTTTATTCCTGAGTAACTGGCAAGCTGCAGCAGGCCCCACAACTAGTAAACACAAACACAAATTATAAACTTAACACAACAATCAACCTTTTAAGCCATGGCTACACGTACTGTTAGCCAGTGTAAGTGCTCTAGGCTGAGGGACGGCATGTAAGCTGGGACAACTTCCTTTAGCTGCAGTTATGTTTATGGAGGCGGATGTGTAAAACCACACAAGCATCACCTTCATAGAGATGGAATGGGAATAAAATGTAAAATACATATATTTTTACCTTTGGATCTGTAGGGAATTCGACTTTACGTCCACCCTGAAAAGAAAAATAATACAGTAAGAAAACCGGTTTTTCATTGATAGATTACCATATATTACCCATGGTAGTTTATGGTAAGCCATGGAACCTCCCGGTGTGAGTGCATCTGGTTTAATTTTTGTTGCGACAGTTCTGATGTCACCAACCATGCAGATGAAGAATGAGGAAGACAGTGTAGAGCAGAGGTGGTCTATAAGCTGAATTTGTGAGTTAGGTTATGTTTTTGTTATACTAATAAGCTGTGTTTGTTTGTTTGTAATTCAGAAAATGTCTCATAAAAATAGATATTTCTCATTTCTCTTAAAAAGCAGTCCTGGGGCGCCTGGGTGGTTTGGTTGGCTAAAGCATCTGACTCCTGATTTCAGCTCAGGTCAAGGTCTCACAGTTTGTGAGATTGGGCCCCCGCTTGGGATTCTCTCCCTTTTCTCAAAATAAATAAACAAACAAACAAACAAACAAAAAAAGATCAGGGCACCTGGGTGGCTCAGTCAGTCGAGCATCTGACTTCGGCTCAGGTCATGATCTCAGTTTGTGGGTTCAAGCCCTGCATTGGGCTCTGTGCTAACAGTTCAGAGCCTGGAGCCTGCTTTGGATTCTGTGTCTCCCTTGCTCTCTGCCCCTCCCCCGCTTACACTCTGTCTCTCTCTCGAAAATAAATAAAACATTTTTAGAAAGTTAAAAAAATAAATAAAATAAAGATCAAGAATCTTGGAAAATGAAAAAAAAAAAAAAAAAAAAGCAGTCCTAAGACCTGACATGTCTGGACGCAAATTCTCACAGGCAGCAACCCTCACCTTGTGCACTTACTAATTCTCCACTGGGCTTTTCCTCTAGCCAGGACTTGAGCCTGGTTTGTCTGTCTCTACCACTCAACTCAGCTCAACTCCCAGCCACCCTCACTCATGTCTAGTTGCTGCCTGGCCCCTGGAGGCGTTTGATTTTGCAACCCATGGCTTACAAAACTGTTGAGTTCACACAAGTTCACAACAGGCTCTGCAGGCCTCTTGAAATAATTAGGTGAACTGCAGATAGAATTTAAAATAGCCCAAAGGACGGGTCTGAGGGGAGTTGTTATACTTTTATAATAAACAGTTGTTGTAAGTAACCAAAAACTCACTAAAAATAAGCCACAGGAAAAGGTATTACACAGAAATAACAAACAGGGTAGGGGTTAAAATCAGCAGCGGGAAAGTCAGGAGAATATTTTCCATGAATATAGAACAGCTTTTTTTGCATTTATTTTTTAAGTTTTTATTTATTTTGAAAGAGAGTGGTGGAGGGGCACAGAATGCAAGAGAGACAGAGAGACAGAATATGAATGAATGAATCCCAAGCAGGGATCCTGCACTGTCAGTACAGAGCCCAATGCATGGCTTGAACTCACAAACCATGAGATCATGACCTGAGTCCAAGTCAGACACTTAATCGACTGACCACCCAGGTGCCCCTAGGACAGCTTTTTTGAAAGTGCAGCGAAAGATGCTCAAATGCACCAAACGAACTGTAATTTTAAGGAAATGTTGCTGATTTTATCACCAAACCAGAGCTTAAAGAACCTAGTGCAGTAAATAGTCCCTCGTTATCTGCATTTTCACTTTGCACAGTTACCCGCTGTCAATCGAGGTTTTAGAAGCAGATGATCTGTGGGGAATAAGCTTAGGAATTCCCTGAGCGTGCACTGATGGGTTAACAAGGCATAAAGAATTAGAAAGCCATAGGATGAACACACCCAAGTTTGAGTACACAAGATTAGGTAAACGGGGCAAAAGCCCCCAGTATAGGACAAAGGTATAGGAATAGGAAATCTCAGGATGAAAACATCCAAGATGAGGTAAACAAGATTAGGTATTCAGAATGGAAATGCCCCCTAACTTAGTACAATAGCAGAAAGCTGCTTTACAGGAAGGCAGGACCAAATTAGGTAAACAGGTAAATAGGGCTATAGACTGCTGTGGGGTGAAGTCGCCCTGAGAGGAGCTAATTAGCAAAAGAAAGGCGCCTTGTTGACCCTGAGGTAGCAGGTTCTGTCTTTCTGGTCCCTTAGGCCAGTTTAGGTAAACAGAGGTGGGGCCTCACAGTGCTGTCAACAACCTTCTGCCCAACCACGGCCAGGATTTTGTTTGGTATTGACCCAAACCCCCAACACGGCATATCTTCAAACCCCCTTTCCCTCCAGCCCATGAGTTAATGTTCACGATTTCATTGTTTCTTTGTGCACGTCCATCACCATGTTTGTAAGCCTTCTGATCCTAATAAAAATGGAGTAAGGACCCACACTCAGGGCTCTTGTCTTCTCCCAGACATTAGCCTCTCTTGCATTTTTAATCCTGTGTTCTGCTTTCTTGCTGTACAAGAAAGAACTCCAGACCCAGGATCTACGACAATGATCCTCCTCCTGACATACTGTGTCACAGTGCCACCTATGTCACTCATCTCACTTCATCTCATTCATCACACAGGCAATGCCTCATTGTGCCTTGTCACCAGAAGGGCGATCATAGTACAATAAGATATTTTGAGAGAGAGACCACACTCACATAACCTTTGTTGCAGTAGATTATTATACTTGTTCTACTTTATTATTAGTTACTGTTAATATTAGTTAAATTAGTTACTGTGCCTAATTTACAAATTATAATTTATATTTATATTATAAATTATATGTATAAATCATATAAATTATAATTTACAAGTTAAACTTTATCATATATACATAGGAAAAAGACATAGTTTATATAGGGTCTGGTACTATCCAAGGTTTCAGGCATCCACCAGGGGTCTTGGAAAGTATCCCCTGTGGATAAGGGGGGAGGGGGAAATACCGTAAGCACCCTCTTCAAAAGTATCTCTTTCTAATTCCATAAACTTCACAGTTTTGTAAATTATTTAAAACAGCCTTCAAAGCCTGGGACAATTCTTTCATATCTTCACGAAACTAAACTTTGTTCTTTGAAAGTGAATTTTACAAACAAATCATTTATAATGTAAAAGCATCTATAATTCAAATGAGTTTTGTGTGGAGACCAACAAACATGAGGTAATTAAACCACAGGTTTCGGCAGGAGGGGTAAAATTAACATAAAAATGATCTTCATTGGCTTCCTAATTTGTTTCAAACTGACTCAAGACAGCTGCAAACTGCAGCTTCAAAACCTTGTTCTTAACGAGAGCCTCACTCCTATGGGTAGTTGGGGAGTGCCTACTGCCGATGAGCACACACCGTGCTCAGCGTGGGGACAAGACAGGTGCAGCCTGGATCCTCCCAAGGCTTAGAGTCTAGCCGAAGAGACCAAAAGAACAAGACAAATACAGGGGGAGGCCGGAGGAAGCACAGGCTCCTTTCTAAGGCAGATGCTTGGGAGGACAACGTTCAGACATCCAGCCCCAGGGCCCCCAAAGCTGCCACCCAGCCTAGCCTCTGGTGGCTACAATGGGGGTGGTCCCCAACATGCCCTGGCCTCCCCCAGTTCCACCCTGGCTCACGCAGAGCATCCTCTGACATCTCCATTGGACACCGTCCTGCTTGGTTGTTAAGAGCCAACTTGATTTAGCACAAAGTGCTAATTATCCCCCTTCTCTGTCACATCACCCACAAGTTGGACTTCATCTGTCCTTCCTGTTTTTCCACAAACGTTTGATCCTACATTTTCTTCACTTCTGAAACCTACCCTGGGCTGAAGCCTTGTACACACACCCGCGGCTCTGCACGGCTGAGAATGCCTTGAAGGCAAAGAACATGGGCTTAGCCACATTTTTTTTCATCTACAGCGACCAGCAGGTTATCCTTTCTATTATTTCTATCAAGCAATAGGTTCCCTCTACTATAGATTTGTGTTTTTAAAAGTCTGTTTATTGCTTCAAAGTCACAGCCTGTGAACCATCAATGTCAGGCTGACAAAAAAATCACGGACTCCAAGAACATTTTGTTAGATTTTTACCATTTTCAGAGGCCGCATGGATCCAATGTATGCTTCTTCTGTATCCCAGAAGGATAAGTCGGGGTACTCGCCAGGTTCCAGGATAAAAGGCACACCCTGAAATCCAGGGTCTTCATAAATCAGCCACCTAAGCAAGTATCAAGGAGGAAAAGAGAGGACTTGTCATTTGTTTCAGTGGCACACAGGACCCCACCGAGAAGAAGGGAAAAGAACAGGACGATGTATATCCAGACCATGTACAGTTCCACTCAGATATGAGAGCAACGTTAGATTCAAGGAGGAGTATGCCATTACATGCGCCTGTCCTTGATCTTTTACTGGTCTCCTGGTGGTTTTGTCCACTTATTTTAATTTATATTATGAATTGCTTCAGTGCAGATCTATATCACTTCAAGTAATAAAAGTAGTGATTTTGTAACACTGTATGTATTTAGAGGGGCCCAACATAGGAATCCCAAGCTTTGTTTTAAAAGGCAACATCTCGGGGCGCCTGGGTGGCGCAGTCGGTTAAGTGTTCGACTTCAGCCAGGTCACGATCTCGCGGTCTGTGAGTTCGAGCCCCGCGTCAGGCTCTGGGCTGATGGCTCGGAGCTTGGAGCCTGTTTCTGATTCTGTGTCTCCCTCTCTCTCTGCCCCTCCCCCGTTCATGCTCTGTCTCTCTCTGTCCCAAAAATAAATAAAAAACGTTGAAAAAAAAATTTAAAAAAAAAAATAAAAGGCAACATCTCAGGGCGCCTGGGTGGCTCAGTCGGGTGAGTGTCCGACTTCGGCTCAGGGCATGATCTCAGGGTTTGTGGGTTCGAGCCCCGCATCGGGCTGTGTGCTGACAGCTCAGAGCCTGGAGCCTACTTCGGATTCTGTCTCCCTCTCTCTCTCTACCCCTCTCCCACTCATTCTGTCTAAAAAAATAAATAAAACACTTAAAATAAAAAATATAAAATAAAAGGCAACGTCTCATTTGTAACCAAAGAATCGGATGTCCCACCTACTCATTTGTCACAGTACCCAAAACTAACAACAGGTAACATCTACCTAGAGCTTGCAAGAAATGCCACCTGGAATATCATCCAATCCGCACAACAATGCCGTGATGGAGGAACACTCCTGTCCCCATTTTACAGAAGAGGTGAAGTAAACTGTCCAGGGCCACACAGCTGCAAGTATCAGATGCAGGGCTGATCCAAGCCAGGCTCCTAGTCATTTTTTGGTAGCAATTTTTCTCATTCCAGAAAGTGCACATAATTCATGTGTTTTACAAGGACTCAGGATCATCACTGTGAGCAGGACAGTGCACGGTGGTACCCTGGGGGCTTTGAAGGTCTGTAAGCCTGCTTGTTCCCAGGCCCAAAAGCTTTTTGAGTTCTTGAATCTGATTTTTATGGCTTGTCAATACCACACCCTCTTATCAGGCTTGTCAGCTGTCACTTCTGCTGGGTCAGGGAAGAAGCAGCCCCACCCTCCCCTAATGTGCTAGAAACCAGGAAACCAGGAAACCAGAAAACCATGCCTGTTAGCACTGCCCCTAAAGGCTGTGCAGTCTTAACACTTTCCTAGTCCCTGGGAGGTTCTGGGAAGATGAGATAGTAGAGAAGTGACTTTTACCTAAGAGAGTTATTAATACGCCCCCTTTATACACAAATACAGAACTCTTGGTGACCACTTATCCTCTCCTAATCTTTATTAGTCTCACTAAAAGAGTCCTAGCTGGGGTATTCCAGGTACCCCAGAACACCATACCAAGGAGAAAATGGCTGCAAATAAAATCTTTTACCAGCAAAATGGGCCTCATTCACCCTCTTTGCTTTCTTCTGGCCCAAGGCACATTTTAGATGACGGGTTTTGTTAAAGATTCCCTTGGATAAATCAGTAACTTCTCTAGACTCACTAATCATACAGGGATTTACAATCAAAATCCTACTGAAGACCAGTCAATACACACACACACACACACACACACACACACACACACACACACACACACGTTGACAGACTGAGTGGTGTATGTGTGGGGATGAAAACTAATCCACATTGTTAGAAGTCAGGATGGTAGTTATACTGGGGGTATGTTCTAGAAATCCACAAATACTGGTTCTATTTCTTGATCTACATGATGTTTATACTTTGAAAATTCACTCAGGTTATACACTTATGATTTATTGTGCATTTTTTGGTACAAATCTTGTTACATACACATCAATAAAAAATTAAGAGGAAAAAAGGCTTATCTTTTAAAAAATTAGCACTGCAAGGACCCTAACCCATAAGAAAGCAGAGGCTAAGACTGGGGTCCTTTACAGCTCCCTACATTTGAAGCATGACAGGTAAGGATGCATTACATATTTTTTAGAGCTCAAACCTCACACATGCACACCACACACTGATTTCACGCCCTAACTAAATAATGGTGGTTCATCAGAAATGTTGCTATTAGGCTAATGACTCCTCCCGACTGAATGGTGGAATTTTCTGTAAACTCCATGGATGGCTCACAAACAAGTGATGGTGAGATCCTGAAATACTGCTGACCACAGTACCCTATCACGAAGCCTTTCCTTCTGTAGTTGGAGTGAGGGGTTTTATTCATCTGATACTAAACATTTCACTTTTCTTGAAGCATGTGATTTAGTTACAGAATATGTATAGAAGGAAGGTAATTTTGGGTAAAGGGGAATTTGTAAGAAAAAAAAAAAACTGAACACAAACTGATACACTTGAAAAGACTTCCTCAGTGAGCACGAAGGGCCTGTTAAGAAACTTAAACCCACACTTACGAATTTTGGGCAGACTCTGAAATCTGAAAACTCATACACAGAGCATGATTCATTTTTCCTAAATTCTATTCCAACAAGATATGTTATTCATGAGGCCATCGGGAGAGGGGGAAACTATCTTCAGGCAGTGTCAGTGTTATTTCAGTTTCTAAAGGCACTCTTGTTTTCCCATGTACTTAGGTAATGAGCTTTTACCTACATTATGAACAAGGAGTATAACTATAAAGTAGGAGCTTTTTAAAAAACCATAAATGTTATTATGTCAACAATATCCATTTGTATGTTTACAATGACTATGTATATATTGATTAAAAACATGTAATTATTCTTTTAGAAATACCCTTTAAAAAAATACCCTTTAGCCACACAAGAAAAAATAGGTCTTCTCAGGGCACCTGGGTGGCTCAGCTGGTTGAACATCCAACTTTGGCTCAGGTCATGATCTCCCAGTTCATGGGTTTGAGTTCCGTGTTGGGCTCTGTGCTGACAGCTCACAGCCTGGAGCCTGTTTCAGAGTCTGTGTCCCCCTCTCTTTCTGCCCCTCCCCTGCTCACACTGTCTCTGTCTCTCTCAAAAATAAATAAACATTAGAAAATTTTAACAATTAAAAAAATTGGTCTTCTCTTGCTCACCTTTTTTTTTTTTTTAAGTTTATTTATTTTGAGAGAGAGAGAGAGAGAGAGAGAGAGAGAGAGAGAGAGAGAGAAAATCTTAAGCAGGCTCCATGCTCAGCGTGGAGCCCAACACAGGGCTTGATCCCCTGAACTGTGAGGTCATGACCTGACCGGAAATCAAGAATTGGATGCTTAATCGACTGAGCCACCCAGGCACTGGCTTGTTCACTCATCCTTAAGCCAAAAAACAGTATTTCCATCCAGATCCTAAGTCTTATCTCCAGACATGGCTACACATGAACGTTGGCTATTTACAGAAACCAACTGGAAACTCAAAAGATTAAACACGAATGTGCCGAATTTGAGATTTTTCTAAAGAGGGTGAGCTATGGCTCTCAAAGGGAAAAAGGTCCCTTTACAGTCGAGAGTTGTAGGAGGCACCAACCTAACCAGACAAACAAACTCAGCATCGTTAATGGGAAGCTGGGTAGCACCGCCTCCTTTTGTGAGGTAACAGGCAGATGTGGCACCACCTTTGTGAAGGACCCTTTCCGAATCCGCATGTGACCATACCTCTAGACCCAACCCCTACTATGCAGAAAACTCAGGCAATACAGCAACAAGTCAAATGATTTGAGGAAACGCTCAGAGACGAAACCAGATTGTGGCATATTTCCTACGACAGCAGACCTAAATACTGCAGGGACTGATACTATAGGGTAAAACTGTAAAATGAGGGTATGAGAAAAACGCAAAATTCCAGAGCGAGGTTACATGTATGGAGGAGTCAGGCGGATGGGACCAGGGCTGGGGACGGTGAGTGGACACCATGCTAGGTCGGTGGTAGGCACACAGGGATCGGTCTTATTACTAGGCTTCATAATTCACACATATATATCTTCTTCTGTATATAGCAAATATTTCATAATAAAATTCATCAAAGAATATCTGGCCGTTAAAAACTGTCTCTTGAGTTCAGAACAGCAGCATTTTAGTGCCAGTTATGCTAAAAATTAATCCTAAATTTGAGGAAATGACTAAAGCCAGTCTTCCTTAGTTAAACAAGGAAACAAAGAGCATTGTGGAATACATGCTCTTTATGCTCCTGATAAAGTTCCAAAATTCTTTATTAGGACTATACCCCCTCAAAAGAAATGTACCCCCTGCCAAGAAGATATACCCTCACCTCTGGGAGGATGGGTACTAGCATTAGCCAGGTATTAAAACAAAGGTTTAAAAACAAATTCTACTCAACAGAATCTGAAAGAAGATTTTAGAAATTATTCAATTTTCCAGGTAAGAATTTGGCAAGCAAAACCCTTATTTTGTGTAGGTGTAGAAGAGTTTAACCCACAGTAAATAGGTTCTGGGATAAATCTCCCAACGGAATCTAAGGAAACACTTCTCTTACGTCAGTTCAGGGGACCAGTGCACCAACAGAAGCAAAATGAGCTCAGGTACTTATTATCAGTTGAATTCTCCCAACCCATCAAGACTCCCCCTGGAGATCTATAAAAGTACTAATGACCTGTTCCCAAAGCCAGCCAACCAAGTTCAACGACCCCAACTTTGAACTGACATCCAAAGTAGCTTTCTATTATCCTAACGGCAATAGAAATGAACAGCCAAAAAAAAGAGGTCTGTCCCCACACAAGCCATCGTAAACTGGATGCTACGGCAGGTTTGGGACTCCCCCTCTGTGAGACAAGTTAAACTTACTGTGAAGTAAGAGACATTACTTAGATGTAGCTCATTATGCTTCAACAGAGCCCAAGCCTGAGTCATGAAACCGTCCAGACACAGAGATTAAAATATTATGGCAGACGCCTATTTCATTCTTTTCTAAGGAAAGTGGTTGCTCTCAATTTCACATTAATACTTTGAGAAAAAAGATCTACAGATCTCTTTGATGTAGGAAAAAAAATTAAAGGCGGTGAAGATGAAGACCTTTTCTTTTGTTTAGCTTCCTCCTTTTCTTCCCAACCACTAAATATAAACAAGCCCAAGGCTCAGATGGCTTCTCTACTCCCTTTGAGATCTATCCAGTGCATGACTGAAGTACCTTCTCTGTGCTGAGGACTCTTGAATTTCTATCTCCAGCCTCCCTCTGGAACCCCAGTCCCCTGTATCCAGTCACCTTCCTGTCCTCTTACTTGGATGTACAGTTGGCACGACCAGCTTCACCTCTTTACAACTGAACTCCTGTTTTCTCCATCCCAATAAATGCTGGCGTCCCAAAGCCTAGATATTTCTCAGCCCCTCACACCCCACATACAATCTGTCTGTAAATGCTGACAGTTCTACCATGAAAATGTATCCAGAATCTGACCACTTCTCACCAGCACTAAGCCACCAAAACCTCTTGCCTATATAATTGCAACTGCCTCCTAATTGGTTTCTTTGTTTCCACTCGTCTCTATTTCTTTTTTTTTCATTTGAGAGAGAGAGAGAGAGAGAGAGAGAGAGAGAGGAAGAAAGAGCACTAGCGTGCATGCATGAGAGGGGTAGGGGTAGAGACAGAGGGAGAGAAAGAATTTTAAGCAGTCTCTGCACTGAGCACAAAGCCTGACAGAACTCCATCTCATGATCCTGAGATCGTGACCTGAGCTGAAATCAAGAGTTGGGATGCTTACCTGACTGAGCCACCAGGTGCCCTCCACTCTTGCCTCTTTACAGTTTATTTTCTACATAGTGGCTAGAGTGAGCTTTCTAAAGAACAAGTTAGATCAAAATGATCACCATGTCACTTGGAGTAATCTAAAATCCCTCCCCAAACCAGACAGGACATGAGGCCTCTCTCCCATCCCAGTCCTCCTAGCTCACTCGTCTCTAGCCACCTTGACCCCCTAAGTAGTTCCCCAAACACACCCAGCAGGGTTTCACAATGGCTTCCTGCCTGGGACACGCCCCCAGAGCCTCCCCTCTCAAACATCCCAAGGGCTGACTCTGTCCCTTCCTTGAAATGTCACCAGAGATCTTAACTGACCATCCTTCTAAAACAGCATTACTGCTGTTTCTCGGATTCGTGTTTCTTGTAGTATTTCCTATCTGACCCGTTACACAGGTATTGTTTTTTGCATATGCCATTGCCAAAAACTTTTGAGCCTTCTCTGAATATACGAATATTTATAAATTATATATGTTATCACTGAATACATTATGAATAGAAAACATACATAACAATAAAATCTTAAAAGGAGGAGATTTTAAATGAAATGGAGGGCACCTGGGTGGCTTGGCTGGTTGACCATCTAACTCTTGATTTCGGCTCAGGTCATGAGCTCACAGATCGTGGGTTTGAGCCCCGTGTCCACTAATAGTGCAGAGCCTGCTTGGGATTCTCTCTCTCCTTCTCTCTCCACCCCTCCCCTGCTTGCTTTCTCTCTCTCAAAAATAAAGTAACATCAAACAATGAATGCATGAAAGAAATATAGAGAAGCTTCAGCGTGTTTTCTTGCATCTCAGTGGATGTCTTTCCCATGCCCTGGGCTGTTTGCTCCACTTCAGAGACCACGACACTCGATACTCGGGACTGCCGCCTGCACTTTCTGTCCTAATTCCCCCCATCTGAGATATTCCCCACTTCCTTCAAAACACTCTTGCAGTTTCCTGCAATTTGTGAAACCAACCTCGTAAGGGCTCTGGACAGCATTGTGTGAAAATGTTCAAGGAAGTCAAGTACCATGTGTGTTGGCCTTGGAGGGCCTCCTGAAGTATCAGGAACACATGCTTTGAATTACCTCCTTTGAATTACCATGAAGGCAAAATCTGTTACACAGCTCGGAATGAATCAGGTTCCTCTGTGATAAGGAAATCCCAACATTAAAAACGCAGTTTTTTCCTCCCCTGCACTTCCTCCAAGAAATCGTTATTGTTTAGAAGAGAGCTGAACCATAGTGACATAGGTACAAAAGAAGCAGAATTTTATGTGCCATCTGGAAAAAAAAACCCTTTTAGTCGATCATCACTTAACAGGACAACAAATCAGAGAGTAACTTAAGTCCTTCCAGTAGTACACTCACAAAAAAGCTTCATTAAAATTGCATCTGAAATAAAATACTCACGTGCCCCTGTGTACTTTAATGGAACAAGTCTTCTGCATGATACCGAACCCCTGCATCTCTTCAGTGTCGTCAAAGTAGGAATTTAGGAGTCCTAACCCTTCTGGTTCAGTAAATAAGTCAATCTGACTAACTCTGTAATCCTGAAGGGAGAAAAAGAAGTACGCGTATATGATAATAATTACAGCATGTACTTAACTCTACAATAAGCTCGTTATTTTTTTTAAATAATTAAAATAAACTTTAAATATACACATACATTTCACAGAGCACCTGCCATTTATCCCTTCCCTGTTTTCACCCATGACTTAATAATATGTGGTCTTTTGGGGCAGCCATGTTGCTTTGGCCATATACCTCAGCAAAGATCCCCATAAATGTTCTGGAACATATTTATTCCTCTCATCCTCACTGAAAACACTGCTTAGCTTTCCTTGGTGACAGGAGTTTTAGTTGCTCTCCTCAGAAGTGACCATCCAACTCCAGAGGCTCTAGAGTCCATAGAGGGGCTGCATTTGGAGCCTTCCTCAACTGCCGTTTTGTGCCTATGAACAAACCCCTTATGGTAACTCTCCTTGACTATGATCAAAGCTCTACGATGGTGGTTTGGTCTAAGTTGTTAAAACAAAGGTACACATTTATGACTGTGGTCACTGTTCCATGTCCTGCCCAGCAAACATACTTCAAAAGGCCTCTCTTGGCTGAGTGCCTAAGTGCTAATCAAACATTTATTGAACTCTAATCTTGCTGAGCTAGGTGAACTGAGATACAGAAGAATGACACTTAGGTTGGCTCAGGGGAGGCTCTTTTAAACATAACCAAAAGGAACAAATTTAATGCACTAAAAAGGTGACCCTCTTAACTATGCAGTGACTTATGTTCATGTTTAAGCAACCACAATCCGTTGAAAAAAAAAAATCGTAACGTATCAGGAGTCATAAGTGTCCCTACCCTTTAACATGACACCATTCAGAAAAATTCACCCTAATTAAATAAATCAGAAATTTATAAATGATTAAATGCACAAAAATGTTCATACAGCATTGTTTAAAATAGTAAAAAACTAAAAACAACCAATTCCCACAAAAAAGAAGGTAAAATAAATGATGGTACATCATTTCATGGAAACCTCAAACCATATAATACGTAACATGAAAAGCATTAAGTGCATTAAGTTAGCTCTTACCAGGCAAGATAGGAGGCGCCTCTTTACCAATATGCTTCACTGCCTTTATTTACCCTCCGGCTCTGGAGAGCACCTGAACCCTCACCCACCAGATTCTGACACCGTTGCACCTCACTAAGAGAGGTCACCAAAGGGAGTGTGATCTTCAGGAAAATTATTTATAGAGAGAAAAAGGATTGCCAACCACAGTTTTAAGTAAAAAAAGGAAAACAGCACTGTACCTGTATCATGATTATAACTACAGAAAATGGAATATGGCCAAGATGGAGCAGGGAATTTAGAATAATTACGAGAAAATATCTCATGATGGTGGGATTGGGGTGATAGGTTGAAACATTGCTTTATTACCAGTATTATTTGAGCAATAAATAAAAAGGGCAGGTTAATTATCCCATGACTATAACATTTGATTTTTAATTTTTAAGAATATTTATTTTTGAGAGAGACAGAATGTGAGCGGGGGAGGGGCAGAGAGAAAGGGAGACGCAGAATCCGAAGCAGGTTCCAGGCTCTGAGCTATCAGCACACAGTGGGGCTCGAACTCACAAACTGTGCGATCATGACCTGAGCAGAAGTCAGACGGCTCAACCGACTGAGACACCCAGGCGCCCCTGTCTATCACATTTTAAAATGGGGTTCCTCAATGTTTTAAGGTTTATCACATTACATTCTTAAAACTATTAAAAGATAAATCACTTAGAATACCAATGATCATTGAAGTCACTCAGAAATGTTGATTTAAGAAACAAGTGATATTTCCCTCTGCCAAAAGCTGTTACTCATTCTTACTCATTCTCATTTTGTAACATTCCTTATCTCCCTACTGCACCCTAATGCCCATCTGTTACACAAATGGGGTTTTAATTTTCCACTTGGAAGATACCATTAACTATATTTTTAAAGGTAAAGAATCATCAAATTCCAACCGCCACAAAGACAGACAGATACAACTTCCTTATCAACAGATAAGGAACCAAGACATTTTACCCAGTCCCTAAAGTGACTTTAAGTACCTACTGTTCTTAAACCCACATGAAATCCCAGAGTTGAACTATCAACTGAATTATTTGGGGATTATTTATTTTTCCAAAATAAAATTCCTGTAAGCCACTCAAGGTAATCAGAACTCACACAGCAACTGGGGCACCTGGGTCGCTCACTCAGTTAAGCATCTGACTTCGGCTCAGGTCATGATCTCACGGTTTGAGGGTTCGAGCCCCACATCGGGCTCTGTGCTGACAGCTCGGAGCCTAGAGCCTGCTTCGGATTCTGTGTCTCCCTCTCTCTCTGCTCCTCCCCCACTCACGCTTTCTCTCTCTCAAAAATAAATAAGCATTAAAAAATAATAACAAAAAATAACTCACACAGCAACCAAAACACTAAGTAAAAGAAAAACTTATTCATATAGAATTCATCAAAATCAGGTTATTAAGTAAAATACATTTGGAGATGGAGATGGGGATGGGGGACAGGAGTAAGAAATCAATCTTCCAAATTCATCATGGAAAAAAAAAAGACTAATCAATTAGAATGTTTCTTTTCTAATTCATTTCAAGTGTACAAATGTATGGAAAATATATCCATGGAGCACCAATCAACTGTTTTTCCCATTCACTTATGTCATAAAGCGAATTTTTCTCTCAAAGTAAGTATCATCCTTGGCATTCAATAAATATTTGCTGAATCAGGGGCGCCTGGGTTGCTGAGTCGGTTAAACATCTGTTAACCGGTTCAGGTGGGTTTAGCTGAGATCATGACCTCATGATTCGTGAGTTTGAGCCCCGATTAGGTCTCTGTCCTGACAGCTCAGAGCCTGGAGTCTGCTTTGGATTCTGTGTCTCCCTCTCTCTCTGCTCCTCCCCCACTCACGTCTATGTCTCAAAAATGAATAAACAAAATAAATAAATAAATAAATAAATAGATAGATAGATAGATAGATAGATATTGGCTGAATCAGTGGATTCTGGTTTTCCCATAACCTACCTGGACTACATGTCTGAGTGAACCAATCACCACAGGCTTAGCAGACTCTGCCTCCTCGTTTCCTTCCAAAGTATCTTCTATACACCAGAGACCAGAGAGTTCCAATTCTCCTTCTTCTAAGGGAATGGAGTGCCCTTCAAAATTTGGTTTCTCATACAAAATCCAACTAAGAGTAAAACACAGCAAAACTATTAGCTACACTTGATGAGGTATTGATAACTCAAATATTCTAGCTAATAGCCTCTCTCCCCATCCACCCTGCTCTTGTCTCCCTCTCCTCCCCTTCTCTTCTCTCTCTCACAATATACACCGCAGCCAGTTATTATATATATTTTGTGGAAATTCTCCGGCAGTTAAGATGTATAAACTCTCCATAAAACTAAACTTATTGGGCATAATTAAGCCTCTGATAATCGAAAAACCATATCAGGATCTAAAAGAACTTTTGACTGTCGATACGAACATTGTAGAGCCACTAATGTGCTACAGAATTGTCAGTTAGTGAACAGTTATAAATGGTACTACATCAGATAAATGGACTTATCTTATAATGCTTTTTTCTCCTTATACATGTAGAAGATATTGCTCTTAGAGGGATTTTTACTTATATTTTAGAGCCATATCAATGGGTATATTGATATAAAGTAATATATGTTAATGGAAAGCATTTTAAAATTCCCCTTCCAAACAACAAACATCCAAACACTAAGGAAAATCTCATTTAATATAGGACAGTGCTGCTCTTAGATGCTTATACTTTTAAAAGAGAAGCCAACAAAAGTTGGGGAAAAAAAAGCACTAGCATATTAAAAATAACATTGTTAGAAAATTTGTCTTTAGCCGTATTTTTAGTCGTCAAATTTAAGAACAACAGCTAATTGTAGTTTTGTAATGAATGCGTTGAATATATAGAAAAATATTAAAATATTTAAAACCTAACAGGAAAGATGTTGCATATTTAATCAAAGAGAAAACAAACAAAAACCCTAACTAGTTTTTTAGACCACAATTGTCTAAAGCCCAACCACATTTCAAAAAAGTTTATAGATAGGTACCAAAGATAAGTATTTATGCCAGATAAGTGATTTATTAAAAATGCCTTTTCTTAATTCAACTTCCTGTGTATTTCCTAGAAGCCATCAAGCTGGTAAATAATTTTTTCACCAGTTCCTTTAATCAAAACCACCTGTTGCTGAAAAGTTGAAAAATAAATTTTAGGTTAGTCATCCAAAATGTCTTTTCTTATAGGATATTTAATATTATACCCACATGACTACTGAAGTTCTTACCAATGTCTCTGAAAATTCATAAACCAGAAGTGTTCGTGTGGACTCTGATGTGCATTAGTCCCAGCAGTGTGAAATGAGGATATATGGGAAAGGAAAGCTGTACATAAATAAGGCATCACCTCTATAAATCAGAAACGTGGTTAAAAACCGTAATATCTTAGGGGCACCTGGGTGGCTCAGTCAGTTAAGCGTCCAATTTCAGCTTAGGTCATGATCTCACAGTTGGTGAGTTCAAGCCCCCCCATTGGGCTCTGTGCTGACAGCTCAGAGCCTGGAGCCTGCTTCGGATTCTGTGTCTCCCTTTCTCTCTGCCCCTCCCTGGCTTGTGCTCTGTCTCTCTCTGTCTCTCAAAAATAAATAAATGTAAAAATAAAAAATAAATAAAAAATATTTAAAAACCGTAATTTCTTACATATGAATTTCTTTTACTACTAAGACTAGTATTTTCTGCCCTTTACATTGCTAAAGGCATAATTTTAAATGAGTACTGAAGACCAAAAAGGTAATTAAAAATGTAAAACACAAACCCTCTAAGTCAGGAACCCACAGTGCCCTTCTTACCATCCTCTGACGACCTTGACGATTACCACCGGAGAGAGGCTCCAAGAGGTACAATCCTCAATGTCACCGAAAACTTCAATGCACTCCTCAGAGACATCTGGGTCCCTGTAGATCACTACCTATAAGAAAAGGAGAGTGGCAGCACAGGATTGGACGTTATCAGACTAAAATAAAATCTAGGCTAGAAATGGAACATCATCTTACCTTTCCAGGCCGGGGATTGATTTTATTAGGAACACTTCCTCTAAGTATCTGTAATCAGATGAACAAAAACACAAGAAATTAAACTTTGTGTAAAAGTCTTCAGAGTTTCTCCACCCATGATCCTTTAAGTAAGATCATATTTTTGCCTCACAATTTATCAGTTTTGAAGCAGTGCACCTTGATCTGTGCCAAAGCTGTACTGAAGTGCTCTTTGAGTCTACACTATTAAATTAAGAGATCTTTTTCTCCTCTAACTGAATGTGCCATTTCAATTTCTCATTTAAACAGGTAGAATATTTCTACCAATTTAGAAAATTCAGGGTCCAAGAGCCAGACCTTATATCAGTCCACAGAATAAGAATTCAGCTAAGAAATTATAATTCAGATGATCTCTGTACAATCTCAAGAGAAATTATAAAGTATTAATTATGTATCTAGAAGAAGCTGAATCAGTTTTAAGTGTTTATATACTTATCCGAATCTATAAATACTGTTTTTTCACAGTAACATCTTATCACATAACAAGTATTAGTCTACATAAAAGGGGGTTTATGGTATATACCACAAAGTATATTACACACAGTATACTGAATCCTCCCTTTTTGATGGACAAAATACATTTTTTATGACTCTAAAATTAATCATTTTCAAGACGAGCTGACAAGACCAGTAAAACCAGAAATGCATAATAAAAATAGTAATTACACATGAAAAAATATTATAAAACATGAACTACTTTCAATGCTGACCAGGATGCTTATTTTAAGGACTGCCTTTGATCTGATCACTCTTGCACCATGGCACAGGAAAGCATGCCAAAGACCACAAGAAGGCCTCAGGAGAGCATTATTAGAAATCCAAACGGCATATACTTATTTATATATACACATTAGAAGTAGATAAGCTGAAGACAAAGCCTGAAATTTAAAACAAAATTCAGGTAAGACAATAAAGACAGAATAGTTATAGAATAAACAAAGCCCAAGACCTACGGAAAAACAAAAAATAAAATTTTTTAATCATAAAAAGACCTAGAGAAAGTATAAAGCACTTCGTCTGCTTCTCCTTTTTACTTGATCTGGCGTGATTTTTCAAGAGATTCCAGAGGGAAACTGTGTATTCTGTTGTCAGACTCACCAGACTGCTGTCAGATAAGAGAAGTGATCAAAGAATGATTAAAAAGAGAAAATAAGGCTGGAATGAATGGGAAGTAGACCAGTGGAAATTTTGCGCTTGAGAGAAACACTCAAAAATCTTATGATTTCTGAGCGCTATGTGCTGATTCAATTTTGTTTGTTTACAGCAGTGGTTCTCAAAGCGTGGTCCCGGGGCCCTTGAAGGATCTCCAAAAACCTTTCAGGAAGTCACTGAGGTCAAAAATGTTCTCATATTATGAGAACACTTCTTATTAAGAAGGGGGGATTTTCCTTTTCAGTCTCTTTCTCTCACAAGAGCATGGTAGAATTTTCCAGATGGTCCAGGACATGTGATGGTATAACTTCTCTGATGCCTTAATAGAAGGTGCTTGTGTGTTCTCATGACTTAAACTCTTCTTAGTATTAATTTCTTTTCTTTTTTTTTTTTTTTAATATTATCGTCAATTTGGCTAAAATACAGTATAAACAGTGTGCTCCTGGTTTGGGGGTAGATTCCTGTGATTCATCGTCCACACACAACATCCAGTGCTCATCCCAACAAGTGCCCTCTTCAATGCTCATCACCCATTTTCCCCTCTCCCCTATGCACCCCCCTCCCCTCCATCAACCCTCAGGTTGTTCTGTGTATTTAAGAGTCTGTATTTAAGGTTTGCCTCCCTCTCTGTTTGAAACTATTTCTTCCCCTTCCCTTCCCCCATGGTCTTCTGTTAAGTTTCTCAACTTCTATATATGAGTGAAAACATATCTGTCTCTCTCCGACTTATTTCACTCAGCATAATACCCTCCCAGTTCCACCACGTTGCTGCAAATGGCAGGATTTAATTTCTAATGTAATAAATTCCAATAAGCAGAACCCATATGGACAAAAGCTCTTTGGTGTCCTCAACAATTTTTAAATAGGAAAGTGTCCTGAGACCAAAAAGTTTGCAAATTTTTGAAAAGAGGGATCTGAACTTCCACAGGATACCCAACCGTACATTTTGAAAGAGCTTCCAAAATTATATTCTATGACAGGCTCGAGCCAAAGGCCACGCAGCAAACAGAAACGTGCCGTACTCCCTGTAAAATGAGGAAGGGGGCACAGGATCGGAATTGACTGGCTGTGCGAGGCGGCCGGAACAGAGGTCCACTCCAGTTTTGGGGCTAGCACAGCCGCCCTCTGGAACTTACATTCTGCCTTCCTCATTCATGGTCTTCCCTCCACTTGAGCATTAAGTGAGGTAACAGAAAGACACATTCGCACCAAAAACTCAGTAAAGAAAACAACTTCTGGAAATCAGGTAAAGGAAGATGGAGAAATCATAATTGTTCCTCAAAATCCTGTTCCGCTGTCCTCTCTATCACATTGAGGGAAAGACTCAGTGCAGACCAAAAGCCTTTATGCTTCCACACCTTTGTAGAAAAAAATGTTTCCCTGATGAAACTTCCAAATAAAGAGAAATTAGTTCCTGGATTATACGGGATAATCATCTATTGCTACTTATGGGAAGAAAGAGTGAATCTTACATCGCAAGAGAAGGGATTAGGAAGATTTCTTGGTGGGGGCTTTTTTCAATAAATGAAACAGCTTTACAAATATTCAAAATTCTAAGTACAACACGGAGCATTTTTACGCAGAACCAGGTAAGAGAGAACATCTGGTCTGTCTCTGAACTCTCAAGGTACCTTACCTACACCTTTCAGAATACAACATATAAATTCATTAGCTTTAAAACATTTGTAGCTCATTTTTCCTGCTACACTACTAAAACCTTGAAGACAGAATCTAAGTGCCCTTCTTCCTCCCTAGCAGTCTCTTCTACACATAGTAGGTTTTCAATGTGATAAATGAACAGCAAACTCTCATTCACACGCATACCCATTTGAAAGAACACGAATGGCTTGTCATCTCTCTCTCCTCTCATTTCATAAACACCCCCAATAAATGGTAATATGTTGCTACTTACGGTTGGATCTGATAATGACATTGCAGAAAAAGACACGCTTGGGTCAAACCGGCCAGATTTGAAAAGACCCATCAAGTCTGTGTCGCTATTTCCATAGTTTGGCAAGTTTGACTTAAGAACACTTTCGACATGATTAGCTTTTTCCAGATCATCGCTGTTCTTCAGTTTAGAAAATTCAGAAAATTTCATTTCTGGCAAGTGTGGATTGCTTCGTGAGCCCAGATCTTCGTTGGCTTCCTCTTTTGGCAGGTATTTCTCCATGTAGCCTGGACTTTTCAAACCCAAAGGAGACGGATTTGTGGTGTTGAAGTTGAAGACCTTTACGCTGTTGGCTGGAAGGTTTGGCTGTTCTTTGTCTGAACCGCAGGGCGGGGCACCCTCGGCCCCGGGCTGCAACGGCAAAGACCGAGAAAGAGAACTGTTCTGAGAAGCACCGAAAGATGTGGTCATAGTACTGACTGATGTCACAGAGGGAGAAAAGATTTTGTCGTGTGGTAAAGAAGATAACATGCTTGAGAAGAGTGCACTTTTTTCTAGCCTAGATCTCTTAACGCCCCCATTTGTAATCTCTTTGTTCTCTTTGTCATTTGTTTCTGGAGCCAGCAGAGGTTCGTCTTTCCCATTAGTGTGAGTGTACAAGGACTTGAAAAGAATACTCTGCTCGGTGGATGTACGTTTGGGCCTCAGTTTGGATTTTGTGTCAAGGTTCTGCATCAGCTGTAAGGCCGGTGACATTTCTGGCTGGTTTTCCCTTTTCTTCCCCAAACCAAAGGTAAACACGTTGGGATCTAACACCTTTTCCAAATTGTCCTCGTGAATAGGAGGCATGACAAAGTGAGGGGCAGGAGAGTTTGGCACCCTGGACTTCTTTTTCTTCTGAGGCACACAGACCGTGCTGTCCATCTTTTTGATAATTTCAGTGAATTTTTCCATATCGGAAGAAGAATCAAATACACTATCATCGCTACCAGCAGAAATGTTCAAAAGACTGGCAGGGCTGTCCTGGCCATTCGCAACATTCCGATGTGGACTTTGAGGAGCTTCTGAAGGATTTCGGTCACCAGAGGAGCTGACAGGGCTGGATTCAGTCTTCAGGGCTCTTCTGTCGCCCTGACTTTGAGCCTGGATAGGCAGAGTTTTCTCTGGTTCTGGCGGCATAACTTGTGGGCCAGATTTCGCTGCGTGTTCCTCTTTGCAGTGAGTGTGTTTGGGTGATGTGCTCTCGTTGCCCAGAACTTCCTCTTTCTGGGGAGCACAGCTTGCAACAGAAACCACTTCAAGTTCATCGTTGTGGCAACTTGGCAACTGTGCTTCTCTAACTGCAGAGATCTCTGAGAGGACCTGGGGGCCTACATCCTGGGTGTTCTCCACGGGGAGCATGAAGGATTGGACCTGGACAAGGACCTTGGACGGACCCTCAGTGCCCACGGCTCCCGGGCTGTGCTCTGTGGACAAAGGAGGGCTTGCTTCTCCTCCTTCTCCTGCAAGTTTGGAGGGGGGCACGTTCTCATCATTCTTTTGTGACAGAACACATCCATTATGGTTTTCTGACACTTTTAGATCAGTGCATGGAAAATTGCTCATGGTAGCTTCAACACATGTGTCTTTGGGTGCAGGCTGTGAAAGAGAAAGCCTGTTAGATGACTCAGCTGGGGGCTGTGAGTCAGAAAACGTATCCTGGGGCTTTGGTCCGGCTGTTGGAGGGGACTCTTTGGTATCAAGAAGGGCGGGAATGTCTTCTGCTGGATCAGTCATATTTTTGAGTACAAGTCTTTTGCTGTCTGCAGGCTTTGAGTCATCCTCTCCTAAGAGCTTGTGGTCCTTAACAGGAATCAGAGCAGTAACCACTGCTTCGGAAGGGCAGCCAGCATCTGTTTGCACATCTGCTCTATCACCTTGGGTAAGCGGACAACCAAGAGCTTGACCCTCGGCGGGCTCGCCTTCTGATCCTCCTGCACCGGGGCTCCCGGCTGCTGGTACAATCTCCTCTTCAGTAACTTTGGATTCTGCAGAGGTTTCCTTCACCCGCATACCATTCTGGTGACTACTTGGCATTACTTTCTTTTCGGATTGCTCCATTTCCTTGGCTTTTTTGGCTAAGTTCAGCTTCGCCCTCCCGACAAATGTTTTATTAGAGGCAGGAGTGTTCCTTGTGCCTCGAATGTCAGCATGTCTTGGACTACTGTTTGCCCGTTTGTTTTCAAACAAGGAGATTTTGTTGGCAGTGTTTCCTTTATGAACTGGCTGGCTAAATGGATTATGCTCATTTCCCAAGCTGTCAGGATTCTTAGGGGTTTTAAGATTTAGTTCCACATGTTTGGGCTTGGCAGGGCTGCAAAAATAAAGCAGGAAGATAAAGTTATTGGCCTAGTTTTAAAAAGTGAACATACCAATTTATTCCAAAACCAACATCTTTCTGGTATAGAACATTTGTTTTTTCATGAGACTATTTTTTTTAATGCTTATTTAATTTTGAGACACAGAGAAATAGAGCACAAGTGGGGGAGGGGCAGAGAGACAGAGACACAGAATCTGAAGCAGGCTCCAGGTTCTGAGCTGTCAGCACAGAGGCCGATGCGGGCCTCGAACTCACAAACCGTGAGATCATGACCTGAGCTGAAGTCGGACGCTTAACCGACTGAGCCACCCAGGCGCCCCTCATGAGACTTTTATTATTATTATTATTATTATTATAACCTCATGAGACTATTTTTAAACAATCCTAAAGACTCTATCAACTACTTTTATTCTTTTTTTTTTTTTATTTTTTTTTTAACGTTTTTATTTATTTTTGAGACAGAGAGAGACAGAGCATGAACGGGGAGGGGCAGAGAGAGAGGGAGACACAGAATCGGAAGCAGGCTCCAGGCTCTGAGCCATCAGCCCAGAGCCCGATGCGGGGCTGGAACTCACGGACTGCGAGATCGTGACCTGAGCCAAAGTCAGACGCTTAACCGACTAAGCCACCCAGGCTCCCCTTTTTATTCTTTTTTAAAGTTTATTTTTGAGAGAGACAGAGACAGTGTGAGTTGGGGAGGGGCAGAGAGAGAGGGAGAGTGAGAATCCCAAGCAGGCTCTGCACTGTCAGCATAGAGCCCAACGTGGAGCTTGAACTCAAGAACCATGAGATCACGACCTGAACCGAAACCAAGAGTCGGAGGCTTAACTGTCTGAGCCACCCAGGTGCCTCACACTATCAACTATTTTTAACAGATGTTTTGCTTCTGTATGATTTAACTAAGAAAGTCTGGAGGTAGGAGGTTAGCAAGTTTATCAAGTACCTAGTAATGTGAGCACAGTGCTCAACACTAGAGTCTGAAGACATCTTATGGCCTGAAGAACATTAGAATGAATTTAAATATTTAATGTACTCCCTTATTTTAAATATGTAAATGATTTTTACATATCATTGTAAACATCAGTTGAATATTTTCATTTCATCATAACTTTTTAAACATTATTTCACAAAGCTAGATTATAAAAATATTTATTATTTACCTCTTTGGCTATTTTATTCCCTCCATCTTCTTTCATGTAACTTTATTCTGATTATATAAGTGTGTTCACTACAGAACGTTTGGAAAATGTAAAAATGAAAAATCACTCACAATCCTACCACTCAATCTCCCTGTTAACATTTTAGTATAATTCAGAATCTGTATGTATAGTAAAATATTTTTTAACAGAATTGGGATTATTCTGTTCATAGAGCTTCAGATCTCATCTTTCAGAAAAAGATTAATCTTATATTTCATATTTTTAACACTTTTTAAGTTACTAAAAATTTGAAAAGTTTTTTATAACTCTACATAAAAGTTTCATCATATAGATGTACCATACTTTACTTTCATTACTCAATTGTTGGTTTTGTCATCATTTTTTGGGCAAAGGGAGTTTCCCCTTGCTCTATAAACTATTACTTTTCTTGGTTGTAATTACCCTCTCGTGGAAATCAAAAATCTTTGAATGTACATACTGTCTTCTTTCTGAGAAACAACATGTTCTCTGCATGACATTAGCCAGCTCTGGTCCTAGCTCATAACACTAATTATCTGTGTGAGCTTGGTCAAGTTAACTCACTGGACTGGCTACCTTCTCTATCTGCAAAGCACAAACGAACTAGATAGTTTAGAACAGAGTTCCTCCCTGTACCCCACACACCCCAAGTTATGGCTGAAGGAATTCTTGGAGTTCTCTTCAACGGCTACAGTAGGGACCATAGAGACTGATGAAAGGGGTTGCTGGCCAGCCTCACTCCTTTCAACCAGAATCATTTCTACTTATCTGCTTCATACAGCACTTTTATATAAGCTTTCCTAGAAAAATGGACTCCAAAGCTAAAAACAAAAAAATGTCTAAACCACGGGTCTCGTGGTTTATAAAACGAAGAGATACTAACCACTAACAATCACTGACACAACTTGAGAAACACTGTGCTTGCCTAATGTACAATTTTATACATTCTCTTTTAAGACGAGGAAATTAAAGCCTAGAGAAGGTAGGTATTTTGCCAGAAGTCACACAGCTAGTGAGTGACAGGGTCATAATTTGAAACCAGGTGTTCTGGTTTCAGATGCCATGCTCCTGACCACTCAACTCTTCTGCTTCTTCAGACCTCAGGGACCAAATCTGGTCCTTCCCAGCTTTACATATTCAAGAAGTTAATGAATTATCACGAGATCTATAAAATTAAGCCATCATATTTTGGAGGCCACCTTGATAATGGGAATACAAAGTAGAGAAGCACTGAAATCTCATGGTGCCTCCACATGGATTCACTGGCCTTCAGGAAGGAGGAGCCTTTTGAAGGAACAGGCAGTAGGACTTTGGGAGAGATTCCTTATCCTTTGGGACAAAATGAGAAGACTGAGGGGCGCCTGTGTGGCTCAATCAGTTAAGCATCTGACTTTTGATTTTGGCTCAGGTCATGACCTCATGTCAGGCTCTGAGCCGCTGACAATGCGGAGCCTGCTTGGGATTCTCGGTCTCCCTCTCTCTCTGCCCTCCCCCATCCCCTCTCAAAAATAAATAAATAAACATTACAAAAAAAAAAAAAAAAAAGAGAGAAGACTTGAGAAGTTCTTCCCAAATACAGCATTAAGAATTTAGGCTTTATTTTTAGGAATTTTATTTAAATACTAAATTTGATATATTCTTTTAGGCATTGCTTTCCCCTATATCTATCTCCATAAGATAGCCAGGCTCCCTCATGGTGGGCCCAGATCTTAAATTGAAAAGGAAAATTAACTTATAAGCACTGCCTCGAAGATTAAATTCTAAAGCCAGTGGATTAGAAAAGCAGAGTTTACAGATGTCACCAGTTAGTGAGGGATGTTCACATACCAGGAAATACACATTTTAAAAATTCTCACAAATCAGCTCAAGGAACAAACATCAAAGTAGATCTTGTGATGTAAATGGAAAATGCTGCAGGTTAGACAACTAACTACCTTAAGGACAGGAAACACATCTACATATTAAAGATTTACACCAAGATCAAAATATATTTTACAACCAAACTTTCTGTGCTATTAAGTTCTGCTACCACGAGTCACTACAATTAACCTAGCTCAAACTGATTAAAAGGAAGGCTTCTGTAATTCATGTTGTAATGCCTTTATTATAACGTGAGAGGGGAAAATCTGGTGTCTAAAAGCTGTGGTTAGCAGAGGAAAATTCTCCATATTCTAAACATACCACTGTTAAGAATCACAACATTTCACACTTGGTAGAGACTTGAAGATGCAAATTTTCTAAAAGCATCAAGAAACATGCTGCTGCATAGTCATCTTTCAGGGAATATAAAATAATTTTAACACTTAAGATGCAAATTGTTTTTAAAAATAATCTGAGTAACATCTCTTCTTGAAATACAATCAGAGGAAAAAAACTGGAAAAAAATCCATCAAAGAGGAAAAAAAACTAGAAGGAATTAATTTCCCATTTCAATAGTTTGTCGATTCACCAAGTGCAACGCCCTGTGGAAAACACAAATAAGCCAAATGCCTGACAAAGGGAAAGTTTTAGGTAGAAAATAATCTGCATGGAGAAAAAGACATGTGGTTTAGTTCTTGTACAGTAAACATCACTTTTATAAGAGTTTCATTATAAGATCTGTGAGTTTCATTATAAGATTGCTTCCCAGGTTTGTTTACTCCCGAGCAGTGTAACATTTCTGGTTTTTCCACTGGTGTTTTCTGATTGGAAGACCAGTAAGGGTAAGAAACAGCTACACATACAGCAACTCTTCTCAGGCTCACCCTTAGGAGGTCTGAATGTCTGTCACACTGGCCTTCTACAAATAATTGGCATCATTCACTCTGGTTATTTCTCTGACACAGCCGTTACAGAATAAATAGCTGACTTTATCAAAGGTCTCCAGGGTGGCAGCTGGTGAGGTAGCTCAAATTACTCATTAAGCAGGTTGTCCCTCAAGTGTTTACCAAACAGACCTCCTACTCTAAAGCTTATGTATCCAACAGTTCAAATGGAATGAAACCCATTCGGTTTAAGCATCAAAATGCTGTGAAAACACAAGCTCTTTTAATAAATGTGTAAATGCAGGAAAAACTTGAGGAGTTTAGATGTTTATTTTTCACAGGTGCGAACTGGGAGGTGAGGAAGTGAGAGTATGGCAAGGGGAGAATCTTGAGTTCTAAAAAGAGCCCTCCCTACCCCATCCACCTATACAAACCACATTTAGCATCAAGGCGCAACAAGCCCATCTCCAGAAAGCCAAGAGAGATTTCTTCGGGCTTTATACCTCCCCGGCCTTTACAGCCAGCACCCCACTTCGCAGTTCCAACAGCTATCACCTCATAGAGATATTTATCTGTGTCTTGCCCTGCCAGAGTGGGCCATAAACTTCTCAAGGGCAATATACTGAATCATAGTATCAGTTTTTCCCCATAGTCCCTGGCACCATACCATGCACAGAAGGTACTCAATAAATATTTGGGGGGGGGGGCGGAAATCAATGAACTTAACAGCAGGTAGCCAAACTGTTGTTGAGCTTGATCCTTCCCATGTGTCATTTTAAGTCTCCCAGTAAGAACCTGGTCCTTTCTCCATTTCAATAACTAAGAATTACTTGTCAACCTGGGGGCAAAAACACCTCTCTCAACTCCCGAATATTCTAAGAAGAGGACTTAGAAAAAAAAATTTTTTTTCTTTCAAGCTGCACTAAATTCCAGAAAAAGTTATGTGAATTATCTTAAACTCACCCACGTCAAAGCTCCTGGGTCATAGTGAACATAAGAGTGTTTGCTCCATGTTTTCAAATTCACTGCATAGGCGTCAAGAGTGCCCTATCCAAGAATGCTGGTGTACATTTTGAATAAAGATTTAGCTCCGGTCAGGCCAAGCAGTCTTCTTTCAGTTAATTATGTAAACATCCAGCCTCAAGAGATTTTTACATTCATTCAGCTTAAATCTACCAAAACAGTTAATGAACAACCCAGGAGGCTCCCAAAGTGCCATCTTAAACTTCGTTAACTAGCCCTTCACTTCTTTCCAACACAGAGGGGAAAAGTTCAGTGCAGAGAGAGAGCTCTTCCACAAACGCAAAGACCCCGAGGCCCCCGGAAACGCCCCTCGGCACGTGAGCTGAGACCCACAGCTCCACCAGGCCCCAACCCGCCGCTACTTACAGGGTCACTTTAGTGGTCACCGTCGACCTGCCCACACCGAAATGGTTCCTGGGCTTCAAGCTCTCGGCGTCAGAACCACCGGCCGACCTGCCCAGCTCTTTGCTTCGACTTGCTTCTCCCCGGCCGTCGAAGTGGTTGGGGAGCAGGCCCCTCTTGTGCTCGGGCTTGATCTCCGGCAGCAGCGAGCTGCTCTTGACCGTGAGCTCTCGGGGGATGACACGGGCCGCCTCCTCCCCGTTGTCCCCCGCGGCACCCTTGGCGGCCGGGTCGGGCGCCGGCGCCCTCTTGGGGGGGGACTCCTTGGCGGGAGCCCGAGGGCCGCCTGCAGGCGAGGTGGGCGCGGCCTCGGGGACCCGGCTCTTGCCCCTCCTCTTGGTGGGAGACGAGGCCTGCGGCGGCTGCTTGCCGCGCTCCGACTCCCCGCGGAGCTGCCCTCTGGAACCGGGGCTGGGCTTGGACTCCGCGCTCGCAGCAGAGGCAACGCCCCCGTCGGGGGCCGCCCGCGGAGATTTCACTTTCTTTTCCGCGGAGCCGTTCTCGGTGGCCGCGTTTGGCGCCACCTCGTAGTCGAACACCGCGTCGTCCCTGCCCGCGCTGTCGGGCGGCGCCGTGTCGGCCCCGGGGGAGTCGGTGGATTTCTGCGACCTTCTCCGCCTGCCCGACCTGCGGCCGCCGGGCCTCTTCTCCATGTCGTCGGAATCGCCGAAATCTTCTGCCCCCGGAGTAATCGCCACCGGCTCGTCCACCTGTGCCACTTCTGTCTTGCTCAAGTAGATGTCCAAAGTTAACACTGTGGCGGGATGGGTGCGCTCGCCAGGCCGGCAATGTTGTCCTTGGGTCCCGGCTTTGCCGTCTGCCTGCGCTGAGCCAGCGCGGTTCCCCTCGCCCTCCGCCGGTGGGTCACCTGGAGGAGCGGCCGCGTCCTCGGGGGAGCGGCTGCGCGTGGCTTGGGGCCCCACAGGGACTGCCCCGGCACACACACGGGGGGCTGTGTCGGTGGCCTCCCTTAGTCCAGCCCCGGAACTCTCCCTGGTGGGCGACCCCGGCACACTCTTCGCACCCTGGGCTGTCTCCTGCTGGAAGTCAGTGCCCGGTGAAGCGTCCTCCGCCGGGCTGCGGGCCAGCGTCTCTGCGTTCTCTTGCCTGGAGGAATTTTCTGGTGAGGAATGCAGCTGCTTGGCAGCGGTGGTGGCACCTGGGAAAGACTCTCCCTCTGCCTCCAGAGGTTCTAATTGGAGTGAATCACATTCATGGCACTGCTGCCCAGCCGCCGCCGCTGCCTGGCTGCTCGTGCAAGGTGACAGCTTGGCGTCAGGGGGGTCCACCTGTACACAGGTCTCCGGGTGCTCCTCCGACCCCTGGGGCTTCTCCTGCGGGGAGCCCTCCTCACACGTGTCAGTTTGCTTTGGTTGGTTGCCCAGAGGTTTACTCTTCTCATTCTCTCTTTCTGGGGGGTTGGAAGAGGCTACATCTTTGGGAGACACTGATTTGGCACTGGAGCTGGTGGGACTCTGTAACCCGTTTCTGCTGGTCCTTCTCCTTCCTGCCGTGAACAGATTGCCAAGTTTCCCCAAAACTGGCTTCCTTTTGTTTTCTTCTGGTGGTTGTGCTCTGGACTGGAAAATAAAAGGGATTGGGGGAGAGAAACTATAAAAAATCTGGGTTTTCCCCTCTTTAATAGTAAGTACATAGCAGAACTACAAGCCAAAATGGTAACAGACCAGTCTCTGATTGAAAATTAAAAAGTTATGTTTTTGTTACATTTATTCCAACAAAATAAACCCAGATTTTACTTTTTTAATTTTTCTTAAGCCCCATGATGTGTTTGGCACTACTTAGAATAACATGTTCTTCAACTAGGTCTTGTGTTTTAAATAAAAATTGGGGGCGGGGGGCGGCCCTTGGGTGGCTCAGTCCCTTTAGTATCCGACTTCGGCTTAGGTCATGATCTCACAGTTCCTGGGTTCGAGCCCTGCGTCAGGCTCTGTGCTACAGCTCAGAGCCTGAGGCTGCTTCAGATTCTGTGTCTCCCTCTCTCCCTCTCTGCCCCTCCCCCGTTCACACTCTGTTTCTCAAAAATAAATAAACGTTAAAAAAAAATTAGAGAAAAATTCGTAAGGTCCAAATAATCACCTACACAAAATAAACAATTGACTCTAGCTTTTGCTTTTTACCTCCTTCCTCAATAAAGCTGCAATTTCAAAACTGACATGCGTGACTACAGGGCATCAGTAAAGACACTAAAGTATCTTAAGGGGGTGTTTTTTTGTTTTTGAAACACCTCCTTTCTTTTTGTAGTAAGGAAGGAAAACCAGGAAAAAGCTCTAGTAGTCCTTTCTAGGACAGAAGGAAGCCGCCTGGGTTCAATAGAACTGCAAATGAAAGCTCTTAAGAAAACCAGGATTCTGGCACCTGGGCCCGCCCATAGCCACACCTGAGGTTCCCGGAGGGGCGGGCCTGCACTCCTCCAATGGGAGAAACAGGCGGGCATTCAAACGCCTGCTGGTTTCCCCCTCTCCCCCCAAAGCCATCGGGCCGCTCTGGCCCTCACCCGAAAGGCCTTTCCCCCGCGGGAAGTTCCTAAGAGTGCAAATACGGGGTGTACCTGGGGAAGGAGGACGACCACTTTCTCATACCCTCCCGTCTGGGTCCGGGAAGCGCCGGCGGACAGGAGCGCACCTGGCTCTGTCCGCGCGGACCTCGGCCGGGGGCCAGGCCCTCACTGCGGCCCAGGGCTTCAGACGCGAGTCCCGGAAGCCGAGCCACCCGTGGGAAGGGGTCTGGGCCACCCGCAAAAATCGCCGCGGGTTCCGGGAAGCGAAAACACGGGCGCCTCTTACATAGCCTGGAGCCAAAGGGCGCTCACCTGGCGCCTGCGCTGGAAGGGGAGGGCGCTCGGGACAAATCAATAAAATGAAACCTGCCAGTAGGCGCCGCGGTGGGGTTTGCCCCACGCGGAGAGGGGGTCCGTGGGGCACCAGGCGGGCAGGAAGAGAAGGAGGCCTCCCTAGGAAAGGGAGGGAGCTCCGGACGCTAGCACCGGCCTTGGCTCGTAGGGGAGGGTGGTGTGTTCCGCGTAAGACCATACGTGTGGCTACAAGAACTTAGGAATTACCCCTTCCTTTAAAAACCCAAGAGCTTAGCTTGAGCCCCACCCACCAAGGCGAACATTCAGGGCAGTTTTTACAATATTGACTGTTTACCGAGAGGTTCCGGAATACCTCTTCAGCTCCATTTCCTTTGCCAGTGAACTTTGGAAGTGGTAGGAAATAGGAAAGACATCAAGATAAACCATGGATATTAACATGGTCGACAAGTACGTATTGAGACAGCCGCGGCAGAGTAACATGTAATTCTGCAACAGCCTAGTTAGGTGCTGGTACCCCACGGTAGAAATGAGGTAAGCAAAGCTCGACAGCAAAGAGACAAAGAGCGGCGAGGGGGGTACTCCTTCAGCTTCACCACCCAGACCCATTTCAGAGGACGCGGAGGTGCAGAGGGCACTCCCGAGGTAGAGTTAGCCCAGAGAAAGGGATTGAATGCAGGCCATACACCTCCTGAGGAAGTGCTCATGAGTCACGTTTACTGACCAGCCCTGAGCAGTTCTTTGGTTTGAGAAGCACCTGGCGGGAGCTTTGGAACGAGCTAGCTGCTGCAGGAGGAAATGGGTCCTTGTTGCAGCAATTGGGAGCTTGTGTGACTGAATTGATACGCTTCTAAAATCTAACCAGATTTTTATTAATAATTCAATCCTACAATGGTTATATAAATAATATAAGAAGGATTCACTGTGTAATTTAAGAAGAAAATAAACATCCCGGCTACCTAAGGAATATATTTGGATTCTTACTACAAGTCAAAAGAATTGCATGGTATTTATTTATTTTTATTTTTGAGAGAGAGCGCGAGCTGGTGTGAGCGGGGAGGGGCAGAGAGAGGGAGAGAGAATCCCAAGCAGGCTCCATGCTGTCAGCACAGAGCCCGGTGTGGGGCTCGAACTCTTCAATGGTGAGATCATGAGCCAAAATCAAGAGTCAGACTCTCAACCAATTGAGCCACCCAGGTGCCCCGCCCCTTTATTTATTTATTTGTTTATTTATTTACTTATTTATTTATTAATTATTTGAGAGGGAGAGAGAGCAGGAGAAAGGGAGAAAGAATCTTAAGCAGGCTCCACGCTCAGCATGAAGCACCACATGGGGCTCAACTCCACAACCCTGGGACTGTGACCTGAGCTGAAATCAAGAGTCAGATGTTCAACGGGCTAAGGCACCCAGGCGGCACCCCAGTATTACATGATTTTTAAACATAATTCATGCTTACTAAGCCCTTCTTAGGCACTAGACACTTAAAAGGAGATTTACATAAAGTCCCATCTAATCTTCCTAACAGCCCTTGAGGTAGGTACTCTTTTTATGCCCATTTACCAAGGTTACTTTTCGCTGCCCAAAGGTCAACAGCCAGTAGTCTTTCTGACTCTGGAGATGGAGTGCTTTGTCACTGTTGCCTGAAGAGACCTTCAAATGTATCCTAAAGACGTACCCAGGAAAAAAGGTTTGAGTCTGTGGGCTCACTGTTAGCCTGTCTCAAAAGAAAACCGTTAGGTTTATGTATTACTCTGTCCTGCCAATCATGTTGTAATCCACCTTTCCCATGGAGTTGAAAGATGCCTGATCAGCAGTCCTCTCTGCCCAGTGCAGGCATTTTTCATTTTTTGGCTATAGCTGCTTTTTTACAAAACCGGTTGTTCTCTATAACTCAGCCTCAACAACTACTTGACTCCTCTTCCCCTCAGAAGGGCAGCCAATTTATCACCTGCCAGGCTGTTGTTTTGTGTATTGAACTTCCTAGAACTGTAGAGTTTTGTTTGTTTATACATGAAGGTTCACAGAAGTTTAATTCATAATTGTCAAAAACTGGAAACAAATATCCATCAACTGTGAATGGAGAAACAAATTGTGGTACATCATACACCAGAATACTACTCAACAATAAAAAGGACTGAACTTCTGAAGTGTGTAATGACACGGATAAAGCTTAAAAATGTTATGTTCAGTGAAAGAAGCCAGACTCAAAACATTACCTACTGTATGGTTCCATGTATATGCTATTCTAGGCAATGCAAATCTAATATATAATCATAGAAAATAGATCAATAGTTGCCGGAGGGTAGGGAAGGGATGGAGGGGTGCAATGTGACTACAAAGAGACACAAAGGAACTGTGGGGGTAATGGTGATGTTCTATATCTTAAATGTGCTAATGGGTACACATATGTACATAACTTTCAAAACTCCTGGAATGATACACTTAAAATGGGTACAATTTTTTATATATAAATTATATCTTAATAAAGATGGTTTAAAAATAAAACTTTCTGGGGTACCTGGGTGGCTCAGTTGGTTAAGCATCTGACTCTTGATTTCAGCTCAGGTCATGATCTCATGGTTTGTGAGTTTGAGTCCCAAGTTGGGCTCTGTGCTGACAGTGCAGAGCCTGCTTGGGATTCTCTCTCTTTCCCTCTCCCTCTGATTTTCCCCTGCTCACTTTCTCTTTCTCTCTCAAAAATAAATAAATAAACTTAAAAAAAAAAAACAACTACAAATTAAACTTCCCCATGAGAAACAATCCATCTGGCTCAGGAGCACATTTCATAGTTCTTGGTCAACAGGAGCCTCAAGTCATTTCAAGAGCTAGATCCTTGTTTACAGCAGAATGCAGCCTTGCTCCAGGAGCCAAGCCCCTCAGTATCTCCAGCATATGTCTATGCAAGGCACTGAGCAGAGTTCAGAATGAACTGTTCATCCTAAGTAAAGTTCACAGTCTTTGAGAAAATCTTTGAGAAAAACCCCTTCTTAAAATAGGACATACATTTCTTTTCAGCCAGGGATTTTTCTTTCCTCATGGAGGAGAATATAAGCATGGCAGATGGAAGGTGAAAAGCTAGATGGCCTTCGAATTGTCCAGAGAATAGTTACCTTCTCACGTAGGAGTCTGCACCTGGAGTAGTAAAGGTAGGATGGGACCTATCACTTACTCGCTCAACCTCCATAATAATCTGTTGGGGAGGGGTGTTTTGCAAAGAGGCCATGAGGGCCAATCAGTTTTCATCCTGCTCTCCTCGGCTGCTCCCCAGGCTCTCCTCCCTGCAAGGTCAGGTTGCTGAGGGTTCTTGGGCTGGGTGTTCACAGACTACAGCAGAGCCCTGCAATCCCAAGACCTCCTTGGTGGTTAGCTCTCTCTTGTGCACTCCTGTACACCTTATTTAAGGCAGCGTGCACACCTCACTGTACAGAACCTGCATTTGGAACCCACACCTGATAAAGACGAGAGCTGTCCACAACAGGACTACCTCAGAGATGGCCCATGGGTTGTGTGCTAAGGCTTGTCTTACAGTGCTCCTGTTGGCTAATGTTAAATGTGGCTCATTAGCGACATGTGTAAGCATCTAGGACAAGCCCATACTCCAGCAGTGAGTAGAGGCCCAGGCAGCACTGGCTGCAGGGCTGTTTTGTGATCCCCAGCCTTGGTGTGGCAGCGCCTGCTATCAGCAGCTGCTCCTTCGTAACGCCACCCTGTGTTATTACCTGTAATTTCAGAGATCTTGGCAATCTCAACTAGTGGGGGACAAAAGGCCAGGGAATACAGGATAAATTGTTAATATACTACAAATTGTTAACGTACCAAAATGTCTGGACATACAAACAAAACAGTGTGCTTATCCCCCACCCCTCACCAGCCACCTGATTGCCTATTGGAGTCACTGCTTTAAATTTAGAAGTAAGTACTTTACCTGAAATTATGTTTGGAGTTTGAAGAAAAATATGTTGAGCATATTTTGTTATTATTATTTTTATGTTTTGATTTTATTTTTGAGAGAGACAGAGTGGGAGCAGGGGAGGAGCAGAGAGAGAGGGAGACACAGAATCCGAAGCAGGCTCCAGGCTCCAGGCTGTCAGCACTGAGCCCGACGCAAGGCTCAAACCCACGAACTGTGAGATCGTGGCCTGAGCTGAAGTCGAATGCTTAACTGACTGAGCCATCCAGGTGCCCCACCCAATATGTTGAGCATATTATTTGAAAATGTAACTAACATACTGTTTAAAAATAAGTCTTTCAGCAGTGTGGAGGTTCCTCAGAAAATTAAAAATAGACCTACCCTATGACCCAGCAATAGCACTGCTAGGAATTTACCCAAGGGATACAGGAGTACTGATGCATAGGGGCACTTGTACCCCAATGTTTATAGCAGCACTCTCAACAATAGCCAAATTGTGGAAAGAGCCTAAATGTCCATCAACTGATGAATGGATAAAGAAATTGTGGTTTATATACATAATGGAGTACTACATGGCAATGAGAAAGAACGAAATATGGCCCTTTGTAGCAACGTGGATAGAACTGGAGAGTGTGATGCTAAGTGAAATAAGCCATACAGAGAAAGACAGATACCATATGGTTTCACTCTTATGTGGATCCTGAGAAACTTAACAGAAACCCATGGGGGAAGGGAAGGAAAAAAAAAAAAAAAGAGGTTAGAGTGGGAGAGAGCCAAAGCATAAGAGACTGTTAAAAACTGAGAACAAACTGAGAGTTGATGGGGGATGGGAGGGAGGGGAGGGTAGAAGATGGGTATTGAGGAGGGCACCTTTTGGGATGAGCACTGGGTGTTGTATGGAAACCAATTTGACAATAAACTTCATATATTGAAAAAAAAAAGAGGAAACATTCAATAAAAAAAAATACATACAACAAAAAAAATAAAAATAAAAATAAGTCTTTCATATGTTTCCCACCTTTTTGTTGCCCAGTGGAATATAGGCCCCTTAAGAGCAGGGAAAATGTCCCGTCTTTATTCCCATGGCTTAGCACAGGGACTTATAGCTAGAGGTGGACATAATGTATTTGCTGCTACTAGAATTAGGAACATTCCTTCTCCTTTCCAAAACAGAGTTACCAAAATTCTTGTAGATAAAGTAGAAGCATGATTAGATCTAAACAAAACCAAAACAGAATAGAAATCTTTTTTGCACAAGACTTAGTGTGGTCAACAATTTGCGGCTCTATTCTGCCCATGTGAAGATTCCACAGGGCGATGTAGCTGCTGGCACACAAACTTCCATTTCTTCAGCTTTACTGCTGGCTGCCAGCCCAAATCTGACTTGAGAAGGCAGATCAAGATCTTTTACATGTACTCACCTGTGCCTCCTACCAGAGCATGGTCACTGATGTAGAAAAGTAACTCTTTTTTGGAACACTTGTGACTCCCTAAGCACTCACTTTGATTTCTGAAAATATGCCTTAAAGTAGCTCCTTTAGTTCAGCCACAATGAGGAATGAGTCTAATGGACAGTATTGTAAATGATAGGATGACATGTTACTTTGATAATACCTTAAGTTCTCAACACATGTGTACATGTGTTTGCATTGGTGAGGAACTTTTTTCTGCATAGGTTAAAAAAATAGTTTCAGTTGTGAGGCTTAAAAATATAGGGACTTAAGGGGCACCTGGATGGCTCAGTCAGTTGAATGTCCAACGGTTGATTTTGGCTCAGGTCATGATCCCAGGTTGTGGGACTGAGCCCTGCGTCAGGCTCCGCACTGAGCATTGAGCATGGAACCTGTTTAAGATTCTTTCTCTCTCTGCCCTTCCCCGTCTCATGCTCCCTCTCTCTCTCTCAAATTAAAAAATATATATATGGGGATTTAAGCTACTTCAACTTTTAAAAACCCTTCAACTTTTTTTTTTTTTTAAGTAGGCTCTGTGTCCAATGTGAGGCTCGAGCTCACAACCCTGAGTTTAAGAGTCACATGCTCCGCTGACTGAGCCAGTCAGGCGCCCCACCCTTCAACTTTTAAAAGTAAAAGCAAGGATCAGAAAATTCCATCCCATAAGCAAGAAATACTTTGAAGATGTGGAACAACTAAAGAACAAAGATGGAGAGTGGGGAAGGGGAGGGAGGTGAAAAAACAGAGAAACGGCCAAATTTGGAGGGACAATCTGAGGTAGAGTTAGGATGCAAGAAAGAGAAACACACAAAAAGCAAGAAAGACTTTCATGAGGAGATATTACTGAGGAGATACTCATGGGGAGATATTATATTCAATGAGGAGATATTACTCTCTTTTCTTACAACTTCCAGGATGTTCATGCTAAAGAGTTTTAAAAGTAAAATGAAAATCATGTTTTCCCACGATATATGTGCATATATCTGAGCAACATACATACATATATGTGTGCACGCGCATGCGCGCATGTGTGTGTGTGTGCGTGTGATATCTGCACATATCATCTGAGCCTCAGAACCTCAGACAGATGAAGTTACATAAAGGGAGGATCTAGATATGGGTCCCTGATAGTACAGACCTAGATTGCAACAGGCATTTCAAATGACCTACTCTCCTCTATCTCCCCATTTTGTGTTTTTCTTTTCCCTATTCTTTGTGCTAATAAATATGGCCCACTCCAAACACACACACACAATGTAAAAGAAGAAATGTTCACATAAATAAACTTTGACCTATTGAGCACTGAAACTTTTCATTTTAACTTTTAAATAAATATTTTTCTTTTATGTGTTATACAGTTCCCTCCCTCAGAGTATACTAAATATAATCTACTACGTAATGATTCTGGAGACAGAACTATGGACCCAGGTTATCCCATTTGTGCTATTACAATGATTTTTTCCAGGGCTGTCATAATGAGTGAAGGCTAAGGCTTGTGCTAAATGACCCACAGACTGTGACAGGTTTAGTAATAAGCAAGCCTTTTGCCAAAAGACATGTGAAATTACTGTATCCGACCACTTTTGATCTACAGTACGACTTCATACAGTGCAACCCATAATACTTTACATTAGGCCTCAGAGTCTGTCTCCATTGTCACTGATCCCCTGTCTCTCAGGAGGATGCTTGCTCACCCTGCACAGTTTCCAGTATTTGTCAGCACTCCCAGTGCCCACCCACCCTATCTCTATGGCTCATTCTTGTTCTCCTTGTGTGTGTGTGTGTGTGTGTGTGTGTGTGTGTGTTTTATATCTCTTCTCTGTCCATTCAACTTCCAGTGGTATGTACTTCTCTACTTTCTACTTTTCCTACTGTGCCATTTTGAGTCACACAATGACCACATCCTGTTGTATAAAGTCATAGATCTATCACTGGGTCAGTGAAGTGACAGCATGGCTTTTTTCTACCTTTCAAGTGTAACAATGTCCTGAAACGGAGGCATTATTGAACATGAAAGCCATCATTAATGAAACAACTAAATGTTCATTATTCCAAAAGCATTTTATATTCTTCCAGAGGGTTTTATGAAGAAGTGAAGAGTTTCTTTTGAAAAGGAGATTCCCAATTCCAGTTAAGAATTGACCTTAGGGCATTCACTGTTTGACAGAAGCAGAGTGAAACCTAATTGTTTAAAACTACAGGTATTCGATCAATCAGAAAGAAGGATAAAATCATGGAATGTTTAAATTCTAGGATCATTTAACTCATTCATTCCACTAACCGTTATTGAGAGTCCACTTTGTGCCAGAATTTTCTCCTTACCTTAAAGAAGCAAACCACAATCCAAAGATCCTAAGTAATTTTCTTAAGACACAAGTCAGGCTTTCTAAAGTTAGCTCAGTAATTTTTCCCATTTGAGGTTATAATATATCATTAGAAAAATAAGATTTTATTTACTAGAATATGATGTATATACCACTTTTAGGAATGTCTGACTGCATACAGTATGTTACACCTGTATGATGTGCTTAGTTCTAGGCTTTGCAATAGCCAGTGGAAGGCAGTGATGGGAAATCAAGGGGAGGGACCGGGGTGAGGTCACGTATTTTTCTTTTCCCCATCTCTCCCTCTCCTATTGTGCTCTGGGCAGGTGTGGCCAGGTTTGGCCATGGATTCTGTCAGCAGCCTTCCCTGCAGCCATACTTCTCTGCAGTTCCCAGTCAGTGACTGCTTCCTTGTCTTGCCCCTTCAGGCCTAGGATGGGAAGGATCTCAACTGGTGCTGCAGGGGAGTGCTTCACTATCCTCTGCTTAAGGTAAAAACAGGTTTTATGGGGCAGAAAAATTTTGAGAGATTTCTAAAGAAATCTGGGTGTCTGGGTGGCTCAGTTGCTTAAGCGTCCGACTTTGGCTCAGGTCATGATCTCATGTCATGAGTTCGAGCCCCGTGTCAGGCTCTGTGCTGACAGCTCAGAGCCTGGAGCCTGCTTTGGATTCTGTGTCTCCCTTTCTCTCTGCCCCTCCCCTGCTTGGGTGTGAGCTCACGCGCATGCTCTCTCTCTCAAAAATAAATAGAACATTGAAAGAAAGAAAGAAAGAAAGAAAGAAAGAAAGAAAGAAAGAAAGAAAGAAAGAAAACCCCAAATTCTGGATTACAGATTTAGGGACAGGATTTTAGAAGAGGCCAAGTGAGCAAAGAACTCGGAAGCTTAAGCTTCTTTCACTTCTCTTGGTTTCCTTAACACCTTTCCCACTCTTTGCGAACAGGCCTTCATTATTTTCCTCAATTACCCAAGTGCTCTGTTCCTGGGCTGGGGTCTTCACTAACACTGTGTGCCCAACCATGGGTAACAAATAACTCACAATGTTTCTTTATGTGTAAATTTGATCAAGTTTTTCTTTTTCTCTCAAATGCGAAGATAATGATAATGCTGAATTAATTTGCTTTGTAGTAGAGATATTTAATCCTAATTTGGTGAATTTTTTTCCTATGCATAACATGTAACTAAGAAGAGACTGAAGAATTTGAAATTTATCGTACAGTATTTCTTACTATCTCTTGGACTGTATGTATATCTTGATTAGCACAAACCACCGATTAGTCAGTTCCTAATTGGAGTAAAGAAGCTTAGCCAGACTGGAAAATGGAAATATGCTCATTGTGAAGTAGTCGAATTAGTTCCTTTTTAATTGACCCAGAACCAACCAACCAAACAAACAAACAAACAAAAAAACCCAAACATGTTCTTTATGCAATCTAACAAGAATGACTTGCACAATTGCTCAGGTCAAAGATCAAGAATAAGTACTTTAATACAGAGAACAGATTGGTGGTTACCAGAGGAGAAGGGGGTGAGGGAGGGCCGAATGAGTGAAGGGTCACAACTGTATGGTGATGTGTAGTAACTAGACATACAGTGGTGGCCACTTTGTGGTGTATACAAATAGCAAATTATAATGTACACCTGTAAGTTATGCAATATATACCGATTTTACCTCAGTTAAAAAAAAAGCACTTTAAACACTAGAAAACTATCACTGAGTCTCAGGATCTAAGTACTCAAATCCCAAGGAATAACCTTCAGTTAGCCCATCCATATCTGAATGATGTGATGAGGGTACAGGGAATAAGTTGGAGAGAAGAGGGGGAAACAGCCCTGGAGAGGTCTGACACAGCATGCCTGCCCCCCTCCACCAGGCACAGCTAACAGTCAAGTCCACTGTAAGGTGAGGGAGATCAGGAAGCAAGAAGGAACTTGGAGGTGCCAGGTCTATGAAGAATGAAGCCTCTCCAACACAGCACTATGACTCTAGGCTGTCTATGAGACTTCTAGTGACCTTGAGACTTGAGATTAGTTTAACCACATTTAAAAGTATGGCAGAAAATACTGGAGTTATTTCTAGAAAATGGAACAATCTCAGTTTTTCCAGTTAATAATCATTTCTCCCCAAATTTCTCAGTTTTCCATAATTTCTAGTGAGAATTATTGACTTCCTGGGCATTACATTCCAAGTTAAGAACCGGAATGCATGCTTTCATGAAAAGAACTCAGTTACTATATAGGGATCGAATCATTTATCCTCTCAAAAAATTCCTCTTCTGTCATACAGGATTACTGAGAAATTCACATGAAATGATATATGTGAACATGCTTTGAAAAGCACAAAGTGCCCTAAGACAGTGGTGGCTGGCATAATTGATATTTTGCTGATGTTTCATGACCCAAGTTTAAATTATGGAAACTAAGTAAGTAATGAGATCACTTTATGGTTCTCAGGTGGTGAGACAGAGATGAGAAAAGAGACCAGATGCAGTTCCTAAAAGAGCTAGCGTGTCTCCAGAACTGGGCACACCATTCATGGCTTATGAGTGCTCATCTTCGTTGTGCCATGACCAGAATAAAGAAAACAAACAGAAGTCTACTCCCCCCACCCTTTTTTTTTTTTAAACTTTTCTCCCCAGATCACAATGTATAGAAGAAGACACACACCTAGGTAGAGTAGACAGCTTTGGGTCACCCGATGTAAAACTGAACCTCACTTTCGGGGCACCTGGGTGGTTCAGTCGGTTAAGCGTCCGACTTCAGCTCAGGTCACGATCTCGCGGTCCGTGGGTTCGAGCCCCGCGTCAGGCTCTGGGCTGATGGCTCAGAGCCTGGAGCCTGCTTCTGATTCTGTGTCTCCCTCTCTCTCTGCCCCTCCCCCGTTCATGCTCTGTCTCTCTCTGTCTCAAAAATAAATAAACGTTAAAAAAAAAATTTTTTTAAAAACTGAACCTCACTTTCTATAACCTTATCCTCCTTTCTTTTTCTTCATAGCACTTATCATTACTTGAACTTCACTTCATGTTTATTTGTATAGTTTATCATCTGCTTTCTTTATGGAACATAAGCTGCACGAGTACAAGAATGTAGTTTTGTTTGCCACTGTGTCCCTAATCCTTTCTCAATGCATGGTACCAATAGGCACTCAATAAATATTTGTCAAACGAATGCATCAACCTTATTTTCCAGAAATCCCTTACTTACCCACCGATCAATCAGAGAGAGCCAGACTAGAGTGAGTAGTGGAATGATAAGTAGTTGGAGGGCAATGAGTTATTCCTGAAGTCCTCAGCAAGCAATCCTCAGACAAGAGCAAAGCCCTGTCTCTAGCTTCAGTCCCCTTCTCAAATGATTCCTCCCAAAATCCAGGTTCTGAAATACCCATCCTCTGGATTTTTTTTGAGGATCAATTGAAATGTTTGTAAAACATCTAGCATAATCTCTGGGGAGGAAATGGATGGAAAAGGGAACCTTAGAAAATAAAATTAAAAAAAAAAGAAATACATATTCATATTTGAAAGTCAGACTATACAAGCAAGTACAATGAAGAAAATATAAATTAGCTTTCATTTTCCCATCCCAAGATACTATTATTATTATTTTCCTTTCCTGGCTTTTTTTTTAATTCATTCACTTCTTTTTTAAGTTTAATTTACTTATTTTGAGAGAGAGAGATGGTGTGCACGAGTGGAGAAGCAGAGAGAGAGGGAGAGAGATAAATCCCAAGCATCCCAAGAGAATCGACAAGAGAGAAATCCCAAAAGAGTCGACGTGGGGCTCAAACTCACAAACAGAACTGTGAGATCATGACCCGAGTCCAAATCAAGAGTCAGATGCTTAACTGACTGAGCTACCCAGGCACCCCTCTTCCTGGCCTTTTTTCAGGGCATTATACAGTATCACTTGATAAAAAGCTTTTTCATATATTGTTTTTTTCACTGAATTCATGCCAATAAATATACATCTAAAATAGTATTTTTAATGGTTACATTCAATTCCATCATGTTAATGTACTACAATTCCTGCAGTTGTTCATTTATGTTATTTTCAATGCATTGCAGGCTGCAGAAAGCATATCTGTAGCTTATCTCTACACATATTCTTAATGATTACCTAGGATACGTTCCTATTCAGTAATCAAGGGAATGAAAAGACCATAATGAGACATATTTACACACCCATCAGATTGGAAAATAATTACAAAGTGATACATCCAAATATAAGAGAGGCTGTGGAACAATGGGAACTCTTCTACACTGGTGATTGGAATATAATTGGTGCCACTACTTTGGAAAACACTGTGGCATTATCTGATAGAACTGAAGATACACAGGTCCTGTGAACAAGCAAGCAATTCCTCTCCTTAGCACACTCTAGAGTAGCAGTTCTCAGAATTTTGGTTTCCGAACCCCTTGACACTCCTAAAAGTTAAGGCCCCCAAGAGCCTTTGTTTATGTAGGTTATATCTATCAATACTGATAAGGGACACCTGGGTGGCTCAGCAGGTTAAACACCCGACTCTTGATTTCAGCTCAGGTTATGATCTAACAGTTTCACGAGTTCAAGCCCCACACTGGGCTCTGCGCTGATAGTGTGAAGCCTGGTTGGGATTATCTCTTTCCCTCTCTGTCTGCCCCTCCCCTTCTCTCCCTATCTGCCCCTCTCCCGCTCACACTGTCTCTGTCTCTCTCAAATAAATAAACTTTAAAAAAAAATCAAAACAGGGGCGCCTGGGTGGCGCAGTCGGCTAAGCGTCCGACTTCAGCCAGGTCACGATCTCGCGGTCCGTGAGTTCGAGCCCCGCGTCAGGCTCTGGGCTGATGGCTCGGAGCCTGGAGCCTGTTTCCGATTCTGTGTCTCCCTCTCTCTCTGCCCCTCCCCCGTTCATGCTCTGTCTCTCTCTGTCCCAAAAATAAATAAAAAACGTTGAAAAAAAAATCAAAACAAAGACTAAAACTGAGTAGTGAAATCCAGCAATACTCAGGACACCTTCTATTAGCTGGCAGAACAAGACATCCTTGCACATCATGTCGCCTCTGGATCTCCTCTGTGGACTTGTGAGAGCATGAGAGTGAAAGGCAAATGACATCTCAGCATTGTTATGAAAATAGTTTTGACATTACAGTCTCCCTCAGAAGATGTCGGGGACCCCCGAAGATCCTCACACTTTACTTTGAGAACTTCTGTTGTCCAGAAGCTTGTGAACATTGTTCCAGAACAAGTGCAAAGAATGTTGATAGTAACATTGCTTGTAATAGCCCCCAACAAAAAACAGACCCAGATCCCACGGACGGTAAGATGAGTAAGTTAACTGCAGTACCTTAATACAATAGAATAGTCTACAGCAATATAAACGAGCCAACTTTAGTTGCACACAACCAATGGATGAATTTTATAAATATAAGTTGATCAAAAGAATCTAGACACAAATGAGAACACAGTACATGATTCCATGTATATGAAAGTCAAGAAGAGGAAAACTGATTTGCATTGTCTTGGGATATAGTCATAGGTGGTAAAAGTATACAGGAAAGAGATGTGATGGCTATAACAGTTAAGGTAGTGGTTATTGCTTATGGTAGAGGTCCTGTATTTAAAATTTTGATATTTTGGGGTGCCTGGGTGGCTCAGTCAGCTAAGCATCCAACTTCAGCTCAGGTCATGATCTCACAGTCTGTGAGTTCAAGCCCTGCATCAGACTCAGTATTAACTTTTATTTTTCAAAATATTGTAATAAAATATTATGTTAAAATATTATTTGACTGTTGAGTTTTTTGGCAGCCCTTAAACTTTGCTTCTGAAGTGAGTGCCCCATTCCCCTCAACTTAGTACTGGCCCTGGTGGTGGGGTGGGGAGTATGACCAGAGACACCCAGGGGAGACTTAAGATGAGGCAGCAATGGGTTACATCGTGACCTGCACTTACTTTTACAGGTGCTTGTTTTATAATTATTCATTATACTCTACATTTGTACTTTCTACATTTTTCTGACATATGCTGTGTTTTACAATAACTAGATAAATATGCATGTCTTTGCTAATGGCACTGAACATGTTTCATATACTTATTCTTTGGGGCTTATTTCAGCTAACATTTCTTAAGATTGCTTAAGAATCTGCCACATGCCATAACAGTCTTGTGAGGTGGTAATTGTCATCCTCATTTTCAATTTGAAAAAACCATGGTGTGGAAAGTGATTTGCTCAAGGTCACATGTAGCTGGTGGGATCAGAAGATGACTGACAATGCCTGCACTATTTCTCTCCTTCCGTTTCCTGCTCTGTTCCTTTTGGCTGCATTTGACTACCACACACACACACACACACACACACACACACACACACCCTTAAACAAGACCAGGGAGAAACCAGGAAGGTCACTTTAGACAGAGAAAGAGCTGGGAAGCAAAGCGTGCTGCTAAGGAAGGTGGGGAGGAGGAGCAGGTGAAGAACAGGAAGTGGACCTTGAAGACCCAGGAGTCAGGGCTGGGTGGAGCAGCCCCAGGGGAGCCCAGAAAACAGCATCAAAAGTACCAAACTGGGGAGGAGTTCACACTTTAACTCACTGGGGCCTATAAAATAATGGGTTTTCATTTGGCGTCTACTATCTTTTTCCACTCTCTGGATCTTCTGGTCCTTCCACTCCTTCTCTATCCTCAGAGAGATCCCCCTGATTTCTACTCCCACAGAATCTGCTTTTATTCTCCACTCCCTCTACTAGACTTGGTTTTGGAGGATTGGGACTCTGTGCATGCTGGGAATGGGAAGTCTGTGAGAAGGTTGTTGCTCCTTTCGGTTTGAAAAGTAAAGCATTTCATCACCTCTCACCACTCTGTTCCTGGCAGGCAGCATGAGCCTCAGATACCTTCTCTCTGCCTCAGCTTGCACATTTGGATTGTGTTTTGCAAACACTACTCCTGTACAGGCTTGAGGAGGACAAGTCTGTGCACCTAGGTTGAGCACTGCCCTAGTCCTGATTACGCCTGGAGACACAGGCAGCAGGTTCCTGCCCATTTCAACATTTGAATCAACATCTGAATTTAAGTGTTGTCTCATTAGCCACGACACCATTAGTACCTGCAGTGTCTCCCATGTACCTTTATCTCCTATCAGAGAAACCCAAGGGAGAAACAACCTTCAGGATCATCAGCCTGGCCAATATACCTCTTCCCCAAGCTCTCCACCATCCCACCCAAGCTTACTTACCAAGGTACATTGGCTATGTTTAAATTCATTTGCTTAGTACATTTTTAGAAGGTTCATAGTCATACTGCTCTTAAGCCAAGATGTTTAAATTTTTTAATTTGGCAAATTTTTGAAAAGCATTTCTTATGAAACATGGGTATTTATTCTAAAGATTTAGAGAGGAGGATTAGGAGCTCATATTTTAATGTAAAGACACTTGTCAGTGTAGTTATTAAGCTATTGTGTCTAACATATCAAAAGATGAAGGAAAGTATGAAATATTAACAAATAAAATGGCAATAATGTCCAACACTTACTTGGGGTTTTATATTTATGCCTCCACGATCAAACTAGTGAAGCAAAGTCTAATAGACATTATATAAACTTCTTTTTCTTAAAAATTTACAAGATTGCTTTTTACTCATAATTTATTTTAAGCCATAGTATTGCTCGAGTGATTAGGGTTGTAAGAAGCTGAGTCTGTCCCATAAATTTCTGTGTCCTAATAAAATCTCGTTTGGGGAAAGTATGTGCAATACATAATAACTTGTTATGGGGACAGGCCAGTAAGAGCAGCGGCCAACGCCCACTGGAGAACACATTTGAAAGATAACCTACATTTTAAAAGAATGTATAATTGACTTCTTCCATCTCCTGCCATGAAGAAAAATAAAAATGAGTCCTTACTCTCAGCCTAATGTTTCCCAAACAGTTTCTTCCAAGGGGCTGGACATCAGTTTCCCTTTGAAATCTGGGAAAGGGGTGCAGGGTGGGGAGATGTGTTGAATTCAGGGGATAGAAAGGATGAAATGAGAGTAGCTTTGTCACTGATGACCTGTGATATTTTCAAGAACCTAGGAAAAGGCAGAGCCAGCAGATCACATACTAGGCATTTTCATTTCTACTTCTAACAAAGCCTCTAAGATAGTCTCCCACTATATCCTTTCTACTCACAATGCTTTATGATTTTTGAGCCCAGAGAATTTGCCAGCTCTAGACAATATACCCATTGTGAAGTTAATTATATCGTGAATAATACTACTATACAAATTAAAAACAAAGTCTTAGTCAATAAAAAGATAACAAAATTTCGGTTAGTTTCTTACCATGATGTTGCTCCTTTTTTGCTTTCTATAGAAACACCAAGAGAGTACGGGAGGTAAAATGTTGTTGTGCGGGCATTGCCAATATCAATCTTCTTACTTCTCGGAATAGCTTTGTCTAGTCCTCCTCCTCCTCCTAGTCTACCCTGGATAACTCTCACCAGCTCACCTTCGGGCACTGCTGCTCTCTCCCAGGGCCAGAACTGAATGACAGATGCTGACTGTTTACGTGAAAAGCACAGCTAATAAGGGTGTGTTTGATTTAAGAGTTGAAAGGGTTAAAGAGGTGCGCCTTTTTTTGGGTGTGACACTGAACCAAAACTGCTGAAAAGACAACAGAGGAAGTAGTAGGTAGTTCAGGGAAAGTTACCCTGCATGCCGGAAGTTCTATGGAAAACCTGACTTTAGGAGATAGGAAGTGGATAGAGCACAAAGGATCCCTTAGTTTTCTTTCTCTGGTGAAGGAGGTCAGTTTTCTCTAATGCTGAGTTTTTGTTATGTCTTCGGTTAATTCCAGGTTTTATTTATTTATGCTTTTTTAAGAAGATATAAATTACATCCCATAAACCACATACCATGTAGCATTACAAAAAACGTAAGCATGCAACATAATAGAAAAGGCAAAAAGCATGTTCATTTTATTAAAACCCACCAATACATATAATTCAATCATTATAAATTACCATAACATTTGCTCCAGTAGTTTCTAGTTTGTGTAAGTCTTATCAGAAGTTTTCAGTATTTGGTAACCAGTTCCATTCTTCAATGGATCACTGTAAAGACCTCTGAAGTCTTTATTATTAAGGTGCTATAAATCAGGACAAAAAATGCTCTCCTATTTTTTTCATCATGACCATCAGTACTGGAAACATTTATTAAGCATCTACTGGCTTATGTCAATGTGCAAGCATATATTGATGATGGTGTGTACATGTGTGAGGTGCCATTCTTTTTAATATTTTAAATTATGGTTAAAAGCACATAATGTAGGGGTGCTTGGGTGGTTCAGTCGGTTAAGCATTCACCTCTTGATCTCAACTCAGGTCTTGATCTCAGGGTAGTGAGTTCAAGCCCCACATTGGGCTCCATACTAGCCTATTTTATTTATTTATTTTTTAATGTTTATTTATTTTTGAGAGAGACAGAGACAGAGCATGAACAGGGAAGGGGCAGAGAGAGAGGGAGACACAGAATCCGAAGCAGGTTTCAGGCTCTGAGCTGTCAGCACAGAGCCTGACGCGGGGCTCAAACTCACGAGCCATAAGATCATGACCTGAGCCAAAGTCAGATGCTTAACTGACTGAGCCACCCAGGCGCCCCCATGCTAGCCTACTTTAAAAAAAAAAAGCACATAACAATTACCATCTTAACCATTTTTAAGTGTACGGTTCAGTAGTGTTAAGTGTATTCACATTGTTGTGCCACAGAGCTCTAGAACTTTTTCATCTTGTAAAAATTAAAACTCCATGCCTGTTGAACAACAACTCTCTAGTTCCCTTCTCCCTGTAGCCCTGTGAAACCAGTATTCTTTCTGTCTCTAAGAGTTAGACTACTTTAGATACCTCCTTAAGTGGAAACTTACAGTATTTGTCATTTTATGACTGGCTTATCGCACTTAGCTCATAACATCCTCAAGGTTTGCCCATGTTGGAGCATATGACAAGATTTCCTTCTTTTTAAAGGTGAATAATACTCCATTATATGTATATACTGCATTTTTTATCCATTCTTCTATTAATGAACATGTGCAATGCTTCCACCTCTTAACTATTGTGCATAATGCTGCAATGAACATGAGTGTGCAAATCTGTCTTCAAGATCCTGTCTTCAATTCTCTTGGATATATATATACCCAGAAGTGGGATTTCTGGACCATATTTTTAATTTAGCTTTTTTAATTTAAAATTTGATTTAGTTTTTTAATTTAACATTTTTAATTTTTTTAGGAATTTTCATTTTCCACAGCAGCTGCACCATTTTACATTCCCACCAACAGCGCACAAATCCACATCCTCAATAAAGCTTTTTAATTTTGTGTGTGTGTGTGTGTGTGTGTGTGTGTGTGTGTGTGTGTGTGTTATAGTGGTCATCCTAACATGTCTGAGGTGGTATCTCTCTGTGGTTTTGATTTGCATTTCTCTAATGACAAGTGCTATCAAGCATCTTTTCATATGTTGGTCATTTAAACATTTTCTACGGAGAAATGTCTACTTAAGTCCTTTGCCCATTTTTGAAATCAGATGATTTGATTTTTTGTTTTTGAGTAAGAATGCTACTTTTAAGAAAAGTTGAAAGAAGTAGATAGCTACACCTATTCTTAATTATATAGTATATGTGCTGCTGAAGGGAGCATGCTACACCTATTTTTAAAATATTACAAATTTCTCTAGGCTTGGCAAGCTCTTAGTGTAAACTCAGCTGTAACTTCCTGTATAATTTTCTATGTAAAAAAGATAAATTTTGAATGATTGAGAGTTAAGTTCTCCTAAGAATTAAAAATATATATATCTTAAATTACCACTTAAAAATATAAAAAGGTTCGGGGCACCTGGGTGACTCAGTCACCGACTTTGGCTAAGTGTCCGACTTTGGCTCAGGTCATGATGTTGTGGTTCATGGGTTCAAGCCCGGTATCAGGCTCAGTGTTGACAGCTCAGAGCCTGGAGCCTACTTCAGATTCTGTGTCTCCCTCTCTCTCTGCCTCTCTCCTGCTTGCACTCTGTTTTTCTCTCTCTCAAAAATAAATAAACATTAAAATGTTTTTAAATATATAAAAAGGTTCAAGGGCACCTGGGTGGCTCAGTCAGTTGAGCGTGCAACTCTTGATTTCAGCTCAGGTCATGATTTCATGGTTTCTGAGTTTGAGCCCCCCCCATTGGTCTTTGCACTGACAGCACAGAGCCTGCTTGGGATTCTCTCTCTCCCTCTCTCTGCCTCTCCCCCACTCATGCATGTGTGTTCTCTGGTTCTCTGTCTTTCAAAATAAATAAACATTTAATAAAATCAAATTATATATATATATATATATATATATATATATATATATAAAAGCTTGTTTACGAAAAAACTTAATAATCACTTGCCAACCATAACTCACACTCATGGTTACATCAGGGCTCTTATAATTCATTTATTCATTCAACAAGTATGTATTGATTACCAGCTCTTTGTCAGTTTCTGCAGATTCAGGAATTAAAAGACAGTCTCTGTCATCAAGGAACTCAGTTTGGGGAAAAGGGAAAGAAGGAAGACAGATGTTTGAAGACAATGCAAGGCAATATTGCTTAGAGGTATGTATAGGATGCAGCAGGCATATGATGATAACTATCATTATGAATGGCCCATGTATAAAAAAGTAGTGTTTTATTGAAGGGGTGGTATTTGAATAATACTTAAAATTCATGCATCCTAGCTTTGGGCTTTTTCTTTCTTCCTTTCTGTCTTTCTAAAGAAATATTATGGCTGGTAGCAGATAAAAACCTTAGATCCAATATTAATCAACTCTGTAGCAATCATTCATATTAAAATAATTTATCTGGTACTATAGCTATACATTTACTTGACACCATATTGTGAAAATAAGAATTATTCTACTGGTTTAATCTGGACACAGAAACTATGAAATAATATCTTCAATATAGTACCTACCATATACTCAACTATGTGAAGGTTAGGGAATATAAGGCTTATTTTGACTTCTAGAAGCTTGTGGACCTGTCTATAAAACAACCACCAATGGGAAGGTAGGCATATAATTAAATGCTATAATGCATAGAAGAGACATTTGTAATGCTTTAAGAGTTCAAAGAGGAAGAGATCAGTGAGGTGTACCAGAAAATGCAGGAAGGACATAGTTTAATGAGGTAAGGGTTGAGGAATGGCATTCTAGGCAAGGGGAATAACCTGAAGAAAAGCAGTGAGGTGATAATGGGCACAGGGGGCTCACTGAAGTGACTGAGCATGACTGATGGTCAGTGGAATAAGTAAGTTGAAAGTTGAGTAAGTCAGATTAATTTAGTTTGAGGAGGGCCTTGAAAGGCAAGTCAGGAAGTGTAGGTGTGATGTTGTGGGAAATAGGAGATCTTTGCATGTTTCTGAGCAAGGAGTTGACATGATCCAAAGCTGTGCTGGAGAAGGATAAGCATGGCAGCCTTTGGTGGGCCCAACTTGATGGAGACCTGGAGTTAGCAGTGCTATGTGCTATGGGGCTGAAGTGACCACCAATTATAGAAACAGAGGGAAGAAAAGAAAGGACTGAAGGAAAAGTAGAAAGTGAGAGATGAGTCCAAAGAACTCCATGATGCAGTCTCGAGGCCTAGAACACTGGAGACTTCCATTGGAGGGCCAGGGCTAGGGGTCAATTAATATTTCCAAGTGGAAATGTCCACAAACCAGGTAGAGTGGACCAAGAACCCATTTTCATTCTCAAAGCTAAATGTTTGTACTCTATCTGAACCCGAAATCCATCACATATTAGATCACAATTGGTATGAAAAATATAAGTGACAGATTATAACTGGCATCACCGGCTCCATTCTAGGGCAATAAGTGCTATTACCCTCTGTAAAACAGACAAAAGACACATTTATCTGTCTTCAGTCACCATCAGCATTTTATAGTTTTTGATCAGGAGTCAGTGCTGTGCCTGCAGCCTCTGCACAGTGGCTCATAGAGCCACCTTTGTAGTGAGAAGTTCATTAGTAAGCGTAAGTAATAACTACTCTGACATGACTTGTGGGTATTTCATCATTTTGTTTGAAAAAAGTTATGCTTTGTGATTATCATAATGAATGAAATAAAAATAGCAAGCCTGTAGTTTTGTTTTTAAACAAACCAATGAAATCCTCTTGCGAGAGGAGATGTCTTTAACATCATACAGAGAGATTAACATCCTACAGAGATGAGAGGAAGAGCTGCCACTTTTATTTACTTTCTGGCCTTGTTCAAGGTATTGTACTATTTCATTAGTACACATTTTTTTAAAAACACAAATTGAAAACTGACCCAGTGCTCAGCCCTAGCAACAGGACTTTTCAAAGGGTGTGGGGAAAGGTATGAGAATTTGGCACACCTTCTCCCTCTTCTTGCCTCAGCCAAATTCCCCAGGGGTCATTCCAGCTTTGGGGACTTTCCCCACATGCTCATTCTTTCCCTGCCTGTGTGAATCTGTACTCTGGAGCACAAAAGCAAGAATAGGGTGAAAAATTTCTGCCCCTGACACTATGACTGGGTCTCTGCAGAGCACAGACGCAGGGCCTGGTGCAAAAGTAAGCAAAATTGCCAATGCCTGACTTCCCTCCCACATTCATTGGCCCTGCCCTTCCATATCATGTTGGAAAAAATTTGTATAAACATATTTCAGCTACTAGTCATAGACAACATGCATATGAATAAATATACAGCATGTGTTCACAGGGTCCAACAAATGTTCAAAAATTCAATATTTAAACTTCAAAATTTTTCCCAAAAAAATCATCTGTAGGGGCCAAGGGCAGGCTGCCCCAAGATGGGCCACTTTGGTATGAACGTTAATTTGAGGTAAAAGTAATCAAAACCCAGAAGATGCAGGAAGAAGTCTTTTCTTGGTTGTCAATTGCCTAAATTTATATTGGAAAGGAGAGCCTGTACAAGGAAGAGAACTATTAAGAGAGATTCCCCTTTATCTAAGAAACTTATCTGCATAACAGGGCAACCTTGTTTTCCAAACATCTCCTTTCACCTTCTTTCTCCCCTTTGTATCCTCAGACCCTACCCTTCTCCTTAGCTCAAATAAGCATGTCATTGTCTCACTGTCTTTGGAATTTCATGTCTGTGGATTCCTCGTTACATTCATTAAGTTTGATTTTCTCCTGTTAATCTGTCTCATGTCAAGTTGATTGTTAAGTCCACCAGAAGGATCTCCCCAACATGTCCTTAAATTGCCATTCTCTTTGTTTAATCTACCCAATCAATTGCACTAAATTTTGACCATCACAATCCCACTGGGGAGATATTTCCCTCATAAACTGAACTATAGATTTTTCTTTCTGTCCTTATTCCTTTAGCAAACCTCAGGCCAGGCACAAATCTGATTTAAAGATGGTCATGTTATGGTTGATGCCCACCCCCACCAAATCTCATGCCAGGATAAATGAGGAATTCTCCTGGCTGTATTAAGAAACCCAAATTTGTGGATATATTTGAACTTGAAAACTCAGTAGGGTTCTGAGTGGAAAATCACACTATAGAGCTCATTAGATTAAGGACTCACCTGTGCTTGACTTTTGTGCCTTGCTGGAGGAATTAGTCTATTAGTTCTTTACATATTCTTTCTGTAGTTCTTTACATGTTCCTTGATCTATATAATTTTTAGGCAGACATTTCATCTGTTTGCCCAGTTATTAATTAACAAACTCAGCTCTGTCACTTATATAGAATAATTTTGTGTTCTTGTTTCCAGATTGAACACGAACTGAAACCAACTCTGAACAATATAAACTACAACCAAACTAAAATGATTGTTTTTATTTACAATGTACAAAAAAACCCCAAATAAACACAAACAAACAAACAAACAAAAAACTAATGGGGGAATTGTCTTCTATCACAGACATTATTTAAAGACCTTTCCATCTAAAATAGTAACTAAAGTTTTTTTCTTCTATTTTGAAGCAATTTGGTGTCTTGTGACACAATCAAATAAAAAATACTCTTTTAAGACCATTGCCCCAAAAATATTTGTGATAGGAAGAATTCTAAGATAATTCCCCAAATTCCCACCCCTGGTGTACACTCACTCTGTAATCCCTTCCCGTTGAGTGTAGTGGGTGGGACCTGTGACTATGATGGATGTCACTCCATCACATAGGATGTCACCTATATTATGGAGTAAAGAAGAGATTTTGCAGATGGAATTAAATTCCCTAAGAGTTGATTTAGTTGGCCCAATCAGGTGAGCCCTTTAAAAGAGCTTAGAGAGGGGCACCTGGGTGGCTCAGTCGGTTAAGCATCTGACTTCAGCTCAGGTCATGATCTCGCAGTCTGTGAGTTCAAGCCCCATGTTGGGCTCCTTGCTGACGCTCAGAGCCTGGAGCCTGCCTTGGATTCTGTGTCTCCCTCTCTCTCTGCCCTTCCCCCACTCGTGTTCTCTCTCGCTCTCTTAAAAGTAAATAAACATTAAAAGAGCATATAGAGCATAAAAGAGCATAGTCCTTGAAACATCAAGGACTCTCTCCTGATGGCCTTAACATTTGCAAGGAAATGGATTCTTCCAACAACCACAGAACCTTGGAAGGAGACCCTGAACCGCGGATGAAACTGCAGCCCCAGCTGACAACTTGATTGTAGGTTATCAGGCTCTGAGCAGAGAACACAGCTAAGCCTTGTCTAGACTACTGACCCACCCAATAGAAAACTAATTAAATATTCAACAAATATTTATTGGCCACTTTTCATGCACTGAGCACTGGGGTACATTGTGCCATGGATTTGAAAAAAGTGTGAGGATTAATTCATGAATTTGAGGAACTTTAATCCACTGGGGGCCATAACTGAGGCACTTATTTGAGGACAAAATAAAGCAGCATGTATTTGTATTAGTTGTAGCAATGAAGAGTTAGCCACGGGGAGGGAGAGAGCAATCAGGGAAGGCTTCATGAAAGTGGTAGCACAAGCTAGGGTTTGAATAGTTTTGTTAGGTAGAAATGTGGTGGAACAACATCCCAGGCAAAAGGAAGAACATGAGCAAAGCAGAGATGGAAAAGTGTTAATGTCTATTTGGAGAAGTGCCAATAGAACACTCTGGCTGAGACATAGGGTTCCCATAGGGGCTGCCTGGGACCTTATTTGGTGGTCAATAGGTAGCCAATGAAGGTGTGGAGGTCAAGAGCAGGGCCTCCCAAGACAGGCTACAATGGCAGGTAGATTATTTTGAACTGAAAACAATCAAGGCCCAAAAGATTCAGGAAGAAACTTTGACATCTCTTGAACTCTTTAGATAGAGGACCTAATCCAGGAAGAGAGCAATCACATAGAAAACTACATTATAATATGAACAGAGTGGGGGTGCGGGAAGGGGGACAAAGTCCATTTGTTAAAATCCATCTCTATGTCCCACTGTTTCTGTGTGGCCCAGCAACATTTATTTATCAAATATTTATTCTTTTTCATCTTCCCGTGAATTGCATTCCTTCTCTTTGAAGTCCCAGACCCCTACCCTCTTCTCTTAGTTTGAAAGGACAGACTTACCTCCTTTTGCCTGACTATGTTTGCACTTTCATGTCTGTGTGGATACCTCGTACATACAAAATTAAATTTGACTTTCTCCTGTTAATCTGTCTCATATATTTCATTCTTTGTCCAGCTAGAAGAACCTTGGACAGAGGAAAATTTCTTCCTCCCTGACAAAGGGATCAAGAGGAAGAGCAAATTTGTATGTTAACAAAGACAGCAAGTATTGGGCTCTCCTTCTGGGTTGAAAAGTGGGCTACTTTCTCAGTATAGAGGAGGATAAGGGGAGACTCTTTGCTTTCTCCTGCCACTTCTGCTTGTTGATACTGTTATCTCCCTTCTTCCTGCTTATTCTATTCAGTAAACACTAGGGCTATTTTCCCCTATGACATCCCAGGTGCTTTGTTTACTAATAGAAAGGAAATTTCCACTCTTTGTAAGAAAAAACTGTCTCCATTTCTTCAAGGAGTGGGGGTTGGGGGGTGGCACAATCCATACATCTGTTCTGCTCTCCTCCATCTAAGAGTTTCCTTTGATTTGATTATGCAAAAAAGAGAATAATTTCAAAATCTGTGCATTTTAGTGGATAGATATCTAAAATAAGATAACTCTTGGTTTAACAGAGAAATTTTAAAATATTTATATATCAAAAAATAGGCTCGGAGTAGGAAGTACAGATCTTCATGGAGAAAAAAAAAAAAGGGAGGGGGGTGGATTTTGAGGACCTAAGACTGGCCTCTAGAAATAGTGAGAGGTTGATACTTCAAGAAAAAAAGGCCAATGAAACATTCCCAGTTTGTGGACTGGCTGAGGAAATTTTATCAACAGCAGAGACCAATATGTGATTTTCAATTGTTTGCCATACTATGCCAAGCCCTCAGTAAAAGTTTGCTGTATGTAACTGCATGAGATTATGATGCTTTGGGGAAGTCAAAAAGAATGGGTCTGGGTTCCATGAATAGGCTGATTTGTGGCAGAAGGAACCATGGGAGGAGAGGTGAAAGAGAGAGTGGTCATTCAGAGAAGGATCAGAGACAGAATTGATGGAGATGGGCAGGAAGGATGTGTAGGATTTGTCTCCATCTTTTTATCTGAATGTTCAAGAACAGGAGCCCTTCTCTGGCTAGAAGTCTTAAGGGACACCAGATAGCAGATATTTGTGTTATATTTTTAAGAGCTTTGACCATAAGGTTAACTATGCCCCATACAATTTGTTAAGCATATTATATACATAATCTCACTGAATCTGAAGAGGTTATTGTTTCCATTTTCCATTGAGGAAACAAGTTCAGAGAAGGTGGATAACCTATCCAAGGGCATGGAACTAATCAACAGTGCCCAGTTTCAAATCCAAGGCTGCTAGTCTCCAAATCACATGTTCTTAACTACCTATCTCTATACCAGCTTCCACAACACTCTACCATGAACTACTCTGTTTCTCTGGTTCCCTCTCATCTTCTCTCACAACCTTCTTGCTTATCTTTCTCTTATCAACTTCCTTTTTTTTTAAATCTCCACTTCCATTCCCAATGTAATTTTTGCTATCTCTTGGGGGTATCTAGCCACCTTCTCTCTTGATACACTCCCATGCCATAGATGCCATGTCACATTCATTATATAGATTAGTTTCTCATCCTCCTGGAACATATTAGGGGATGTGGTTGAGTCCACATGGGATAAGGTGAGACCAGTTGCCAACAAAGGTAATTTATATATGGGGACCCACAAAATGGAGGCAATCCACATCACAAATCTAAACCTAAGTCTACCTGCATTTACAGGAAACACTTGTTAAGGAAAGCTAACAGACACCAATCACAATCCTCCAACTCATCTTCAGTTAGCTAACCTTACCCTGGAAAATAGGACCTGTTAACCTTACAGGGAATTCCCCACCTTCCTATCCTTGTTTCTGTGCTGCCTCTCTATATAACTTGCTCTATAGTACTCAGTCTTACCCAAAATCTCTTGGGAAGAATGCTCCAGTGTTTGTGAGGCACTGTACTCCCCCAATGCATGGATTGCTTTCTCTTGAATAAAGGACATAAAACTTGTTATTAAATTGTATTATTTTTGTCATCTGACAGCACTACCTAGGGACCCTTTCTCCCTGTCACACCAAATGGTGATCCTTTTAAATGTCATATCATGTCACCCCTCCCTGCCACCACCCCCCCCCGCCCTTAAAATCCTCCAGTGGCTTCCATTACATTGAGAATGCTCTTACAATGGCCCCCAAGCTCCTGCATGATCTGGCCCCTGCCTGCCTCTGCCTAGTCTCTGCTTCATTTGCTTCCCTCCAGCCCCATGGTCTCTTTACCACTCCTCAATCTGGCACAAAGAATCTTTGTGCATGCTGTTCTTCTAGAATGCCCTTCTCCCAGGTAGCCACACAGGCATTCTTCATTAATTCAAGTCTTTTCATAGAGGCTTTCTGTGACCGCACATTCTACCTAAAATAGCACCCCTTGCCATCATTTCTATTCCCTTTGCCTGTTTTACTCCCGGCCCCAGCACCTATCACTAGCTATTGATATAATGTATATCAATTTGTCTGTCTCCCTGTCAGAGTGTAAACTCCTCAAGAGCAGGGATTTTATGATCTCATTTACCCAAAACCCCTAGTGCCTAAAGAGCTGGCTCATAATAGGCACCTCACATACATAATAGATACTTCAAATAGATACTTTTTATCTTGATGGAGTCCCAATAGTTTGTTTTTGCTTTTGCTTCCCTTGCCTCAGGAGAAATATCTAGTAAGAAGTTGCTATGGCTAATGTCAAAGAGGTTCTCCTCTAGGATTTTTATGGTTTCCTGTCTCATATTTAGATCTTTACATCCAGTTTGAATTTATTTTTGTGCGTGGTATAAGAAAGTGGTCTAGTACTCCCTTTGATTGAACACAACAGGAAGCCGGAAGGCCAAAGCCAGACACAGAGCAAGGTGGAGAGTGACCTGGAGGGACAAATGGAGGGTTTCCAGTGGGGAAGGCAAAGGAGTCAGTAGGGGCAAGAGTAAGCTGTGTTTCTGCCTCTTGCAGTTTCCTAAGGAGATGCAGACGAGATTAGACAAGGGAGGTTTGGAAGCCTCATGACAATGGACACCAGCATGGTATATTGTAGACAGGCAATTCATGATTTAATTCTACTGGCTGGTGAACAGAATTACCAGCTGGTAAGGTTTGCTAATTATTCTCTTCATAAATTTAGTTTGTCAGGGGTTCCTGGGTGGATCAGTTGGTTAAGTGCCTGACTCTTGATTTTGGCTCAGGTCATGATCTCACAATTCGTTATTTCAACCCCCAAGTCTGGCTCTGCACTGTCAAGCCTGTTTGGGATTCTCTTTCTCTCCCTCTCTCTCTGCCCCTCCCCTGCTCTCTTTCTCTCTCTAAGTAAATAAATAAACTAAAAAAAATTTTTTTTTAATTTGTCAGAGTGACAGAGTTCTTCTAAGCTGAGCTCTCACTCTCATTGCGACAGCCATATATATTTCTTTTGATACCCAACTGTCCTGATAACTCTAGGCTGAGGTGAGCAATCCTACCTTGGTCATAGGGTTAGCCAGGCCTTCCTATGGCCTGCACCACCTTTGCCTGCCATACTGAACCTAATCAGAACCTCAGCCCTTACGAGCTTTGTACTTCATTTAAGTCCTGGCCATCAGTTCTGCAATTATGTTTTCTTTGGCATCATGCCGCAGACTGTATTTATAGCAAAAAAGAAAAAAGGGGTGCCTGGGCGGCTCAGTCGGTTGAGCGTCCGACTTCAGCTCAGGTCACGATCTTGCGGTCCGTGAGTTCGAGCCCCGCATCAGGCTCTGGGCTGATGGCCCAGAGCCTGGAGCCTGCTTCCGATTCTGTGTCTCCCTCTCTCTCTGCCCCTCCCCCGTTCATGCTCTGTCTCTCTCTGTCTCAAAAATAAATAAATGTTAAAAAAAAATTTTTTTAAAGAAAAAAAAAAGAGAGGGGCGGTGATGACCCTTACCTCACTCCAAGCAACCAAAAAATTTTTAAAAAGATAAATTGGGGGTACCTGGGTGGCTCAGTCGGTTAAACATTTGACTCTTGATTTCGGCTCAGGTCATGATCTCATGGTTTTTGAGTTCAAAGCCCAAGTCAGCTTCTTCACTGATAGCACAGAGCCTGCTTGGGATTCTCTCTCTCTCTCTCTCTCTCTCTCTCTCTCTCTCTCTCCCCCCACCGCCCCTCCCCTACTTGTGCGTGCGTGCTCTGTCACGCTCTCTCTCAAAATAAATAAATAAACTTAAAAAAAGATAAATTGGACTTCATCAAAAACTTTTGCGCTTCTAAAAACACTATCAAGAAAGTGAAAAGGTAACTCCCACAGAATAAGAGAAAATATTTGCAAAATCATATACCTGACAGGGATTTAGTACCCAGAACTTTTACAATTTAACAATAAAATACAAATAGCCCAATTTAAAAATGGGCAAAGCAATAGAATAGACATTTGTATATCCAAAGAGGATATACAAATGGCAAATGAGCATGTGAAAAGATAATGAACATTGTCTGTCATTATGAAAACACATATCAAAACCATAATGAGATGTCACTTCCCTCCATTACAATGGCTATAACCAAAATGATGACAATAAGTATTGGTATAGATATGGATTCGTTATAACCCTAGTACATTATTGGTGGGATTGTAAAATTGCAGCCACTCTGGAAAACAGTTTGGTAGTTTCTCAAAATATTGAACATATGACCCAACAATTTCACTCTTAGTTATATACCTAAGAGAACTGAAAACACATATCCGCAGAAAAATTTGCACACCAATGTTTATAGCAACACTATTCATAATAGCCCCAAAGTGGAAACAACCCAAATGTATATCAACTGATAAATGGATAAATAAAATATGGCATATCCATATAAGGGAATATTATTTGGCAATAGAAAGGAATGAAGCATTCATACATGCCACAACATGGTAGAAACTTGAGAACATTGTGCAAAGTGAAAGAAGCAAGACATACAGTATATGATTCCATTTATATCTTATGTCCAGAATGGGCAAATCCACAGAGAGACAGAAAGTAGATTAATGGTTACTAGGGACTGGGGGAAAGAGGGTATGGGGAGAGACTATGGAGTTTCTTTTTGCAGTGATGAAAATGTTCTGGAAAATACTAACGTATAGCTTGGAAATATACTAAAAAGCACGGAACCATGGTATACTTTAAAAGAATGAATTTTATAGTATGTGATTATTTCTCAATTTTTTAAAAATGATGATGAACAATCACGAACTGAGACTATTTCTAGTCTCCTTATTGCACCATCCCAAGGAAAGTAACGAAAATAATAAAAATCTGAAGTTGCAAGAAGAAATGTTGTGGGGCTCGAACAATGCCCAAACCAAATCAATTAAAGTCCCATGTGAGTCCTTTTCACCCTTGTTCTAGTGGCTGCTGTAGAAAGGGAAATGGAAAGAGGGGAGGACGGGAATCAAGGTCCATGCATGCCTCCTATGAACCTCCTATAGCAAAGCCTGAGGCCTCCAACCAGGAGCCAGAGGAGAGCATGCAGCCCAGGCCTCACATTCCTGAGGGGCTTCAGATACAAACCTGTACTGCATTTCTATGCGATGCTAAAGACTCAGGTACATTGAGACAATGATAGGAATTTCTGTCTTTTATAAAACTGCATCTTAAATTTTTTTTTTAACGTTTATTTATTTTTGAGACAGAGAGAGACAGAGCATGAATGGGGGAGGGTCAGAGAGAGAGGGAGACACAGAATCTGAAACAAGCTCCAGGCTCTGAGCTGTCAGCACAGAGCCCGACGCGGGGCTCGAACTCATGGACTGCGAGATCATGACCTGAGCCGAAGTCGGACGCTTAACCGACCGCGCCACCCAGGCGCCCCTATAAAACTGCATCTTAAAAAAAAATACAAAAATTACATCTTGCGAAATACAAACTGACATTTTTTAGTATAGGCCCTTATCTTGCGAATTACATAATTATATTTGTGATATGCTAAGAATATTAATTTGTTAAAAGTAAACATTTAGAACATATTATTTTTAATACCTATTTTTGATATTTGTTCCTTTTTGTTGTTGTTGCTTTAAGGTATCAGGAGTTTTTAAAATGGAAGTGATCTGGGCCTCTCTTAATTTCTGAGGAGCCTGATCATACTTAATGCCCACAACCATCCTAAAAGGTGAATATTATTGTCCCGTTTAATAAATGGGAAAACTGAGGCTCAGCAAGGCTATAATAATCAGCCAGTTTTGCAAATCTATTAAGTGATATAAATGGGGTTGGAACTGCATTTGATATTGAGACTCACGGTGCCACTTTTACATGCTAAAGAAAACAAAAGGTGAAAGCGTGGATTCTTCTCCACTTAACTGCACCACAGCACCCTCTATGCCAAGGTCCCAGTACCACAAGGTGCCCCTGTGTACCGTGTTGCTTGCAGCCAGGCTACTGGCAGAACTACTTGTATCCAAAGCTCTCATGCTCTTACAAAAGATCTCACTCTTAGTCATCCCTGTTGATCCGAGCTGCAACCAAATAATCAGAAAAGAAAAGAAGAGGGATAAATGTGGACAATGAGTCTTTTGTGGCCCCATTCTTTCCTTTGACTCTTTCCCCATTGGCGAATGGTTTTCTGCCAAAGTTTTCTGGCAGTTTCTCTCTGTTCCTCAGCTCAGAAGGAACCATTTTTTTATGGGGCTCATCAGAAGTGGGTGTGAAGGGTTTTTTTTCTATCTGAAGGATTCAAGCCGTGAAAAGGTCTTTTCATTCTCCCTTTAGTTGATTCAGATCAGGCACTGGACCGTTTGGAAAGGGTGTGCCAAGGCACTGGTTCCTTCCCCTTAGGGCAAGAGAAACTTCACAGAGTTCCTGTCCCTATGCAAAGGAGGGCACAGCAATTCTCCCTGGCAAGGAGCCTGTCAGTGGCCCAAGTGCTAGGCCTGTGTCCCTACACTGGGATGCGGCTGTCCACTGTGTGAGGCAAGCTGCTGAGTGGTGTCGATAGGTTCCTCTCCTCCTCCTCCCGCAGGTTTAGAAGATTTCAGATAAACCTTTATATGCTGCCCTTCTAGGCTAGATCTGCACACCATGAAAGAGCTCCTCAATAATGAGGGTGCACAAAAATGAAAAAGAAAATAATGAGTGTGTGTATGTTTTCTTTTATGTTAGAAGATTAGATCTATCTTATCTCTCCTTCTAAACCTTAATTCCAATCATGTTTGTAACCAAATAAAGCCAGTGAAACTGTGGTTTGGGCTGAGGCTGATGACAGCTACAATCTAGAGACTGATGCACACGCTGAATTGTAAAATCTTATGCGAAAAGTAATTGCCATATGACACAGTGCCCGAAGGTCTGGGTAGTGCCTCTCTCGGGTCTGCTAAGGGCCATTCAACTTTTAGCAGAGCACAAATCAATGTGGACTATGCTTACATCAAATGTATTTTCCATCCCAAACCTATCATTTTTACAGGACCCACGTAACCATCGCATACCTTCTACTCTGAACACTGACCACAGCTTTATTTTTGAACCCTTTGTGGCTGAGGAGACCATGCCTTTGCCAGTTTAGCGTTAAGGGAGACTTTTCCTAATTGGTATGCACCTCTAATTAGACATAAACGCGTGGCAAGAGAAACCTTGCCAGGTAATACTTGATGCTCAGTAACTGTTTGAATGAATGAACGAACACAATTCTCAAGGGCTTTAACATCAAGAGCACAGAGTTGAATTGAAAATCATTTCCACCAATCCAACATGCATATCCTTCACAGTATTTCATACCTATTCTGTGATTGCACATTCTTTTCTTCTTTCCGTTTTCAGAAAGCAAGAAGGCAGCATAGCAGTTGCTATAATATGTTGCACAGATTTCACTTTGTTCTGGGTGGATCTCATACTTTCTCCCCTTATAACCGAGGAAACACCTCTTTTATCATTTGTGTGTTTCTCGTGTCCAGTTAACCCTCTCCAGCTGGACCCCCAACTCAGTGAAACTTTCTATATTTTGAGGAAGGTTTCTTACCCTAGTGACACTTTGGTGGAGCTCAGTATATGGAAGCAGAAAACAATCTGATTCTTTGTCATCACTCTCCTTTTAAACACATTCTATGGGTTTTTTTTTCACCCCTTGAATTTATCATTCACTCTTAGAAAGTAAAAAGGCTTTATTTTAGTGATGAAAATGTGTAGCCCAAAGTAATAACCAAGACTCTAAATCGCACTTCAGTGACTATTTTCCCCCTTGCCCAGCACTTGGGTGGGTTTTAGGTGGGCATCCTGCAGTGGGGGAGAGACACAGTCATTTCTGTTCCATTCCTCCTTTTCCCCAATTTTGCCTTTTTTCTCTTCAATTCCAGTTCACACTATTCATTCTTTGTGGGTTAGGCCCGGAAGGAGTGGGGATTTAGGGGCAAAAAGGGGCACTTACTTAGGCTGAAGGTGTTCTCTGGAGTAAGCATATATTTACAGCTGCTTCTTTCTCTCCAGGAGACTTTGTGGATTTCTCTGGGGCTCTTCTGTTGGACATGTATCTTATATGTGATTCCCAGGATGGCCAATGCCTTGGCCTGTTTATAATTTGACCCTCACGCCTCAGGCATTTGGTAAAAATAAATTTGGCTACTTCTCAGTAGTACCACTCAATACTACTCAGGCATTGAGTTCACTCAGATTTGGTAGCTCTGCTTTGATGGCTCTCATAATTAAGTATTAGACTTGTGTAAGAACTGGACTACTTTCTTACACCATATGCAAAAACAAATGAAAAATGGATGAAAGACCTAAATGTGAGACAGGAAGCCTTCAAAATCCTAGAGAAAATAGGCAGTAACCTGTTTGACATCCATCAGCTGTAGCAACTTCTTACTAGATATGTCTCCTGAGGCAAAAGAAACAAAAGCAAAAATAAACTGTTGGGACTTTATTAAAATAAAAAGCTTCTGCACAGCAAAGGAAGCAATTGACAAAACGAAAAGGCAACTTATGGAATGGGAGAAGATATTTGCAAATGACGTTATGTGATAAAGGGTTAGTATCCAAAATATATAAAGAACTGATACAGCTCAATAACCGCCCCCCCCCCCATAATCCAATTTAAAAATGGGCAGAAGACATGAACAGACATTTCTCCAAAGAAGACATACAGGTCGCCAACAGACACATGAAAAGATGTTCAACATCACTCATCATCAGGGAAATGCAAGTCAAAACTACAATGAGATATCACCTCACACCTGTCAGAATGGTTAAAATTAGGGGCGCCTGTGTGGCTCAGTTGGTTAAGCACCTGACTTCAGCTCAGGTCGTGATCTCACAGTTTGTGAGTTCGAGCCCCATGTTGGGCTCTGTGCTGACAGCCCAGAACCTGGAACCTGCTTCGAATTCTGTGTCTCCCTTTCTGTCTGCCCTTCCCCTGCTTGCGCTCTGTCTCTCTCTCTAAAAAATAAGTAAACATCAAAAAATTTTTTAAAAGAATGGCTAAAATCAAAAACATAACAAACAATAAGTGATGGAGAGGATGTGGAGATAAAGGAACCCTCCTGCACTGTTGGTGGGAACACAAACTGGTGCAGCCACTGTGGAAAACAGTATGGAAGTTCCTCAAAAAGTTAAAAATAGAACTACCCTTCAACCCAGTAATTGCACTACTATTTACCCAAAGAATATGAAAACACTAATTCAAAGGGATACATTCACCCTGATGTTTCTATCAGCATTATTTACATTAGCCAAATTATGGAAGCAGCCCAAGTGTCCACCAATAGATGAATGGATAAAGAAGATGTGGTGTGTGTGTGTGTGTGTGTATACATGTATATCAACATATATACAATGGAATAGTATTTAGCCATAAAAAAGAATAAAATATTGCCATTTGCAACAACATGGATAGAGCTAGAGAGTATAATGCTAAGCAAAATAAGTCAGTCAGATAAAGACAAATACCATATGATCTCACTCATATATGGAATTTAAAAAACAAAAGAAACAAGCAAAAGGAAAAAAGAGAGAGAGAGAAACCAAGAAATAGGCTCTTAACTACAGAGAACAAACTGATGATTACCAGAGAAGTGGGTGGGAGGATGGGTAAAATAGGTGATGGAGGTTAAAGAGGCACTTACCATGGTAAGAAAAAAAAAGTAGAAGTTTTCAGCTAAAAAAAGAAAAATAAAAAATAAAATATTGTCTTGTCTAATAATCATAATTATAATAATACTTAACCAAATATAAAACACTACTGCTACTTCACCAAATTTTCTTGTGGTGAGTGGTGTTTAAGTACTTCACATGTAACAAACTCCCTTCATCCCCATAACCCAACGAGGCAGATGGGTAAATTGAACCACAAAGCTAGTAACTTGCCCAAGATCATACAGGTACAAGCGGCAGAGCTTGGATTTGAACCCAAGTTGAACTGACTCCAGAATGTACTCTTTTAATCAATTCACCACACTGTCTGTCAGCTTTTGCAAAGGTGCTTGTGGTTCTACATAGGGAACTGCTCTCACTTCATGTCCCTCATGAGCAGTCCCTGAAAAGTTCACAGAAGGAATATTATCCATTTAATTACATCTACAAGATAACCCACTTTTAATAGTGATTCAGTGGGGGGCGGGGGATATAATTTTACATAATAAAAAACCTGATAACCTTGATACACAATCAGCACTTAAAAAAAAATCTCCGCCTCAACTTTCCCCAAAATTAATCATAGATAAATCCATAGCTGAGTCATTGGTTGGTGTCAGAGCCACCACGAAACTCCACCAGAGAGTCCAACTCAAAGCGCATTAGAAATTCATTTTATGAGGGGCACCTGAGTGGCTCAGTTGATTAAGGGACCAACTCTTGGTTTCGGCTCAGGTCAGAATCTCACAGTTCATGAGTTCAAGCCCCACATCAGGCTCTGTGCTGACAGTGCGATGTCTGCTTGGGATTCTCTGCCTCCTTCTCTTTCTGCCCCTTCCCCACTCACATTGTCTCTGCCTCAAAAATACATAAGTAAACATAAAAAAAAAAAGAAATTCATTTTACAAAATCTTTTGGTGTTAGATGTAACTTACATAATTATAGAACATTAGAGTTGGAAAGGGCCTTGGAGTTTATAGAATTTAATCTCCTTAAGTGAGGCTGTCCAAGATGGATAAATGAATTGCCCCAGGGCTAGAGCCATTCCATGGAAGGAATATGATGAGAACAAGCTCACAGACTTTCCAAGGTCCAATGTCTTTCTCCACTTTACCAGGCTGCTTCCCCCACCCCATGTGACAGTTTTATATATAAAAAGTAACATGTTCTCATTACTTGGGGCTAAAGACACTTTCCTATGCTCTGTACAAACAAGGTTAGTATAATTATATTCCACTGGTTGAATTTTGGGAATATCCTTGATCTACTTCGAACACAAGTTAGGTGGTGTTTGCCCTTTCTTCATTTAGAGAAGCAGACAGGTAAACATGTGAAAACACTAGAAGGACATAAAACATGAGTGTGGTGAGTATCCTATGTACATGGGCACTCATTTTGTTTATTCCATTATATTTCATCAGCCATCACTTATTCCCAGTGGAAATTGTTGGTGATATATCTGAAAACCCTAAGGAAATGTTTTAAGTTCTGTGATAGAAAACATGTCTTTTTGCAAAATGCCAGACCCTTGTCCTCTTCTTGGGTCCATGAGCCCAGGACCTCTATGGTCTGCCTGCCTCTTGTCTCCCTCTGCCAGTCCATCTGAACACAGTAATTTGTTTATTGAAATCACAGATTTCATCTTACTATCTGTATGTCAAAAACCTTCAGCAACTATCTTTTGTCTTCAGGCTAAAGCCCAAACTTTCAGAGCCCTAAACAGACAGCACCATATACCTTTCAAATCCCTCTGCCTTTGTGTACCAACACAAGCCATCCACTCTAACCAAATTAGTATGTCCCTGTTTCCCAAACATACATGGTGCTTACCCGTCTCTGTACTTCTGCCTGCGTGGCTTTTCCCACCCAGGATATCACCTCATCTACCTGCACCAATACGCTTCTGAGTCACAAGGCAAGGCCCAGCCTGGAGGCCTCCCTGACTACCCAAGCTTCCTGAAATCCTCTGAAAGCATTTATTACTGGTAACACTGATTTCATATTTGCTGCTCTGTTTTATTTTCATTTTTCCATGTACGTTTCTCTTGCTTCCCATCCAGTTTATAAGCTCCTTTAGATCAGGGAACAATTTTCAGACTAAAAACATTTTCCCTATGCCTTAAACACATCTGAGTAAATATCAATAGCTGATAGTCAATTGCTTTTGCCACTTTCTTCCTTCTCCCCCAATATTCTCCTTGAAAAGCTGGCAATTTAAAACATTTGGGATGATTTTATATACTTATTCTAAAAACCTAAAAACTATGGACTATATCTTTAGGTAGAGCCATTTACCTATAATTCATGGATGAATTCAATGATACCTGTTCGGACATTTAATACGTTAACAGAATTAAGAACATAAGAACAGATGAGTTCAATCTTTTTTGTTTGTGTTTTAAAAACCTACCCAAGTTTTCCCTAACATTGGTGGCAAAAGGGGAACAAGAATATAAATGGAAGGTCATAAATTCTGTATTTAAATGTTTTAAAGTTATAAGTGAAGCTAATGAACTGTTAAAGTATATTCTAATTTCTTGCCTTTAAAAATACACCTTCAAAATGACCTGAAGCCCAGGTTTGCCTCCTACTCTTCCCTCCCCTGTCTCCATTCTACACTATGAGTGGCTCCCATGTCTGCCAGTGGACAGCACATACATCCAAGCTCTGCACATACTCCCTGACACCTGTTGGGCCTGGAAGTACACACCCTGGCAGCAGGGCCTGCCCTCCAGGATAGGCAAAGAGCAAAGAACAGGTCCTTTTTAAAGAGGGTCCTCTTGGGGCGCCAGGGTGGCTCAGTGGGTCTATGAGTTAAGCGTCCAATTTCAGCTAAGGTCATGATCTCACTGTTTGTGAGTTCAACCCCTCCCCCACCCCATTGGGCTCTCAGAGCCTGGAGCCTACTTCAGATTCTGTGTCTCCCTCTCTCTCTCTGCCCCTCCCCAACTCATACTCGGTTCTCTCTGTCTCTCAAAAAATAAATAAATGTTAAAAAAAAAATAAAGGCCCAAGTCAAGGGGAGATTCTAAATCTACTCTTTTTTTTTTTTTTACTTCTTAACATAAATCATTCAGAATTTTTTAGCTTCATTCAAAATACCAGATAAAAAGTAAAAACCCTCATGACTTAAAAAAATCAGTCAAAAATTTTTAAAGTTTTATCTTCTTAAATGTAAAAGCACATAAAAAGAGAATCACAGTACAATTATAAAAATCTGCATATTACTATACAGTATTAATTATTCCTAGTAACATACCAATAGTTTAATAGCAAGATAGTTTATACTAAAACTCATTGGCAAAGGTATAACAGCCACAGTTGATAATATATGAACATATCCTTTTTAAAAAATTACCACAGATATATTACTTAATGAGCAGCAAGATAGTTTCTTCTGTGTTTTTCAACCCTCCAAATTAGTTTCTGAGTCATGGTGTAGTTTGGCAAATGTAAACCACATTGTGTATCTTTTCTAAGCTCTTCTTATCAAGATAGAATCATGTGTAAACTTCTCATGAATCGGATTCCTCAGTGAAAAAGCAAATACATGTTTATCTCAGTTTATTTGGACAGGTCTATTTCCTGCTTGGTGCATAAGGTTACAACAGACCAACACGTGTTTTGAAATTATATGTCCAAAAGATCATCTTATATACTAGATAAGTAAAGGGAACAAGTCAAGAAAGAGGGTTCAATCTTATTCTGCTAATTTATAGTTAGCTTTCAGATTACATAAGGAATTCAAGAAAGAGATGGCAAACCAGAGATTGTCGAGGTCAGCAATTGAGCATTACTGGAGCACAGACTATTTGCTAAGGACATTCTCTCCAGTGTTCATCTCCTCCCCCTTTCTGTTTTTTCCTCTTTTATTCACTTCTGCTGTATATATCACCTGGTTTTCTCCTTCTTTCTTCTCTCTTGCTTGTGCTTTAAATCTGCCAGTGACAATCACCCTTGCTGGAAATGGAATTCTCTTCCTGCTACTTCCCTCTTCTGGAATTGACTTGCTTAACCATATTACAAATCTACACTTTCAATGATAAAAAGTCCACCAGTGTCTTATAAGCCTAATAAGTCAGTGTTTTTAACTTTTTCTTTTCCCTTAATAATTACTATATAGTTGAAATCACAGCACAGACAGCAGAAAACTAACAGGCCACATTTGGAAGTTTCTAAAAGCAACAAATCATTGTCTGAAAACTGGTAAATAAAGAGGGAAAAATCAAGCATTTATTCTGCCTTTTCTAAATTAAGTTTATTTATTTTGAGAGAGAGACAGACAGAGTGAACAGGGGAGGGGCAGAAAGAGAGGAAGAAACAGAATCTCAAGCAGGCTCCCCACTGTCAGCCCCAATGCAGGTCTCGATCTCATGAACAGTGAGATCATGACCTACACTGAAACCAAGTCAGACACTTAACTGGCTGAGCCACCCAGGTGCCCCTATCCTGCCTTTCTTATGAACTGTTTCTCAGAATAACAAAATAGTTGATGTGGGAAAGTTGTTTTAGAAAAATCCCAGCAAGGGGCACCTGGGTGGCTCAGTCGGTTAAGTGTCCGATTTCGGCTCAGGTCATGATCTCACAGTCCGTGAGTTCAAGCCCTGTGTCGGGCTCTGTGCTGACAGCTCAGAGCCTGGAGCCTGCTTCAGATTCTGTGTCTCCCTCTCTCTCTGCCTCTCCCCCGCTCATGCTGTCTCTCTGTCTCAAAAATAAATAAAAACATTAAAAAAAAAAAAAGAAAGAAAAATCCCAGCCAATAAATGTGGATGAAATGAATTAATAGATCTAGGCAATAGTCATCAATGGCTGCTAATGGCTGTTTGGCAAAAGGCTTTGCAAAAGATGGATCAGGATGATGACACCAATCTGTACATCATGGAAAAAGAAAGATCACCTGTGCTATAATTCAATAGTATACACAAAACATCACCTGTGAAATATTTCTGCAAAATTAATCTAATCAAGTTTTAATTACTGAATTATTATTTACTGTGAAGTAGTAGGGATGGAGGAAAGTGTTAAGTGACACCATGAGAATAAAACCAGTCTTCTGCATGGGAGATTCATCTCTTCTCCTTTATTTATTTATTTATTCATTCATTCATTAATTCATTCAATTATTTATTTCTATCCAATACCCTTGAATGTGGACTCAAAAATATTTACTCTATACTTTGAGTTCTGATACAATACTTATTTATTTTCTTGCTCAAATTGTTCCAGTTTGAGCTACTGGGAGCTCTTTCAGCTGGCTCCTATGTCCGTTTCACATATCTCTATCAGTGTGTGTGTGTGTGTGTGTGTGTGTGTGTGTGTGTTTGGCACTTTTTACATTCTGGCACTACAAGACACTCCAGGCTCATCTTGTATATTTTGGGCTCCAGTTGTACAATCAGCAATTTTTCTAAGGAGCCCTGGTACATTTTATTGGAGAATGGCATTAGAAATCAAGATCTGAGTTCTAGGTGTGTTTGTTACTACTGGGGTATCATTGATTCTAGGCCCTCTGAGATGACAGAGCAAGGAAATAAATATGTATACTAACCGGTATATATACAGATATATCTAAATATTTCTATATGTAACCATTTGTATCTATTTTAAACTAAACATGATGTTGGGATTCATACTGATGTTGGGATTGGCTTTTAATCCAGTTGTGGGATGGTAGGGGAGGTATAAAGGGAACAAGATGGCCCAGAGAATGGTAAATGTTGAAACTGGATGATGTATACATAGAAGTGGAATGGTGTGGTGATCCATTATGATATTCTCTCTACTTTTGAATATGTTTTTAAATTCGTATAACAAGAAAAACTTTTATTAATACAACAGTTCAGGTTGGAGAAGGCACTTTTGGCCTCACTTCAAGCCCATTTAGTCTTCCCTTACACAACATTGTGAGCATTGCTAGTTAATTTCCAAACACATATCTAATTGAAACACTATGAGCATTTTATTTTTTAATAAATGTTTATTTATTTGAGAGAGAGAGAGTGAGAATAGGGGAGGGGCAGAGAGAGGGGGAGAGAGAGAGAGAGAGAGAGAGAGAGAGAGAGAGAAAGAGAGAGAATTCCAAGTAGGCTCCACGATGTCAGCACAGACAGAGCTTAATGCGGAGCTCAAACTCACAAATTGTGAGATCATGACCTGAGCCGAAATCAAGAGTTGGACACTTAACCAACTGAACCACAAGGCACCTCACAGTTAAAACATTTTAAAGGACTTTTTTTAAATTTAATTTAATTTAATTTTTATTTTTTTTAATGTTTATTTATTTTTGAGACAGAGAGAGACAGAGCATGAACAGGGGAGGGGAAGAGAGAGAGGGAGACACAGAATCTGAAGCAGGTTCCAGGCTCTGAGTTGTCAGCACAGAGCCTGACGCGGGGCTTGAACCCACAGACCGCGAGATCATGACCTGAGCTGAAGTTGGACGCTTAACCGACTGAGCCACCCAGGCGCCCCAATGACTTTTTTTTTAAAGTACACAGCGACAAAAGAAATTATAATAAGAAGGAAACATCTAGACAAAACTATTTAACACAGAAATGAAAATTTACTGCAATTGCAGATAGAACATACACTTCAATAAGTTCTGAGAACATTACTGTATATCCATAAAAAAGCTGTTATCCATAATAATCATTCTTTAAAAAAGTTTTTTTAATGTTTATTTATTTTTGAGACAGAGAGAGACAGAGCATGAGCACGGGAGGGGCAGAGAGAGAGGGAGACACAGAATCTGAAGCAGGCTCCAGGCTCCAAGCTGTCAGCACAGAGCCCGATGCGGGGCTCGAACTCACAAACCGCGAGATCATGACCTGAGCCGAAGTCAGACACTTAACCGACTGAGCCACCCAGGCTCCCCTATAATAATCATTCTTTATCAAGAAAAGTCTAAGTAATCTTTAGTATATTCTGTTTAAGAAAAAAACCAAAAATAAATGTAGCTTTAGTTTTTATTCAAAGCAGTAAAAAATTTTAAGTTTCTAACCTACAAAGATAGACACTAAGTTATCTATAATAGTCAGTTGTCTAGAACAACTTATTCCCCAAGGATCCAGACATCCTAGTATTGCAACTCAGCTCTAGACATCCAGTTCCCCAAAATATCTAAGTAATTTATATTTTCACAAAACATACATTTTGTGTTCATGGGAGTCTGATTTAACTTAAACAGAAATTCAACAAAACCTATTCTTACCCTAGTAATTCAGTGAAGGAAAATATTACATGAAAGAATTTTTTCCTTCAAATTCCATTTCTGATTAAAAATGTAAAGCAGGTATCAGCTTACGTCCACAAAAATTTTCATAGAGTACTATGCTATTTTTCTCCCCCTACAAAAGAGAAGCTAAGCCATGTCGATATGCCTAGGTTCAGAGTAAATATGTTTGCTTTAAAATATCCTGAATCAGTGAATTTTTTATTGGTCAGCTCAATCTGTTGAAAGAAATGTTTGGGATGCCTGGCTGGCTCAGTCAGTAGAGCATGGGATTCTTGATCTTTGGGTTGTGAGTTGAAGCCCCACATTAGGCACAAAGCTTACTGAATTAAAAAAAAATGTTTTGACACTTACTATTAAACTTCTCTCCCTAAATTTTACCAAAGATCAGAGACAGGGGGTGAAAGATTCCTTTTTATCTATTCTATTGTCTATTATGTATTTTTTATTTCTATCCTTTTTGCCTAATGTCTGCAAATCAACAGGACTCTCTTTCTATTTTTAGTGCCTGGCATAAGCAGGGCACTCTAGGGATAAAACATGCTTTGGGAAGAGGAGAAGCTTGGAAAACTGAAATCACCCAGAGGCTGCCTCCTCACTTCCTGCTGAGACACCCCACACACCCCACACGTCACCTGGCTATTAGTGCTGTAGACTTCTTGGGATAATAATTTGCATTCAAGAGATTGTGCCAAGCACTTCCCCAAGATGACTCTTGTTGGGGTGTGATGTTCCTGAAATTAACCCCATACTTCTTTACTGATCTGGTGCACAAAAGCTTCTTGGTTCCTTTGAATAATTTCTACAGAAGACTAAAATAGATATGATCCTGTAGAAGTATGAAAGCAGAAACCAAGGTCCACCTGGGTGGCTCAGTTGGTTAAGTGTCCAACTCTTGATTTCAGCTCAGATCATGATCTCACAGCTCATGGGATGGAACCCCAAGTTGAGTTACGTGCTGATAGTGCAGAGCCTGCTTGGGATTCTCTCTCTCCATCTCTCTGTCCCTCCCCTGTGCTCGCTCTCTCTCTCTCTCTCTCTCTCTCTCAGAATGAATAAGCAAATAAACATTAAACAACAACAACAAGAAAGAAACCAGGCTAGCATTACCTATCAGCAGACAAGGCAGGTACCTATAAAATGCCTGCAAAGAAGACCCACACACTGATGTTCTGTCATTCCTGGTGTTAGGATGATACTTCCTTTAAGGACAAGATTTGTCTGCTCTTTGTTTATAGGATTTACCAGAAACTTAGGAAGGGGAGGCCAAGTTGCAGGATTAGCCCTGCTCCCTGACTACCAATGTATCTTTCAGACTTCATAGACTTCCTTAAGAAGGAAAGGTTCAGGTAACTTCTCTCTAAAGACCAGAAATCACATGATGCATTTTCCTTCCACGTCACCGTGCCATACCCCCCTTTCTTGCTAGTCCCTCTCATCCAGCCTTCAACCATGCCAGGAGAGAGTAGTGTCCTTTCATGTGAAAAACCACAATGATGGAACCAAAATACTGCAAGAACAACATGTATTTGGGGCATTTCCATTTGGCTGTCTTCAGTAGTACAGTATATTGATTCCACCATGCAGAAACCCAAGTTCAGTCTGAGAACGAGGAATTACAAGATTCTTTTTTTAAAAAAATTTTTAAAAATTTAAAAATTTAAACATTTTAAAAATTTTAAATGTTTTATTTATTTTTGAGAGAGAGAGACAGAGCATGAGTGGGGGAGGGGCATAGAGAGAGGGAGATACAGAATCCAAAGAAGGCTCCAGGCTCTGAGCTGTCAGTGCAGACCCCAACTCAGGGCTCAAACCAGCAAACTGCGAGATCCTGACTTGAGCTGAAGTTGGATGCTTAACCAACTGAGCCACCCAGTTGTCCCCCAAGGTTCTTTATTGAGCCCAGCAACACACTCTTTGGAGTCTAAGCACCAACACCCTTGCTTTTCCTTGTTTGCAAAGCAGAGATAATGACACCAACTCAGGGACTCGTGCATGAGCTAATTAATGATTGCACAGTGCTAAATAGAAGGAGGCTTCATAGTATAGGCAGGTAATATGTTCTTTTAGGAGTGACACATGTTAATTATACTGTGTGAGAGCCCAGCAAAGCTGCCATCAATTACTTTAAGAAAGGTGGTCTATGTAGATCCACCCTATTTCATTTTATGGCGATATCCTTGATTTTTGGTTTTCTGCTCCTAGATTCATCTTTGTAATAGTGCAGAATTATTTTATTTCTATTTCTTTTTTTTTTTAATTTTTTTTCAACGTTTTTTATTTATTTTTGGGACAGAGAGAGACAGAGCATGAACGGGGGAGGGTCAGAGAGAGAGGGAGACACAGAATCGTAAACAGGCTCCAGGCTCCGAGCCATCAGCCCAGAGCCTGACGCGGGGCTCAAACTCACGGACCGCGAGATCGTGACCTGGCTGAAGTCGGACGCTTAACCGACTGCGCCACCCAGGCGCCCTATTTCTATTTCTTATTTAACTCCTTACCTGTGGCTGGCTAGCAATCAGTTCAATTTCTCCGGGTGTGTTACAGAGAGTTGTGTTTACCAGGCTGTTGATGGACAGACTGAAGCTCCCTGTCACCGAGGAGAAGTCCAGGAGTGGCCTGGCAGCCTAAGTGCTCCACAGAGGGGCTGTGTCCTCCCCTGTCAGCACAAGGGAGGGCTTGCTGCCCCCGCATGGGTAGACTCTGGGGGCTGTGAGGCAGAGTTGCCAAAGCTGTTTGCTACCAAACTGGTTCCTAACCAAAAGTATTGACTTTCTGTACATGAAATAGCTATAAAGAAAGATTGGGTTATTTTTTTTTTTTCTTTTAATGCCATTAATTGGGGCAGTGGATGAGAAGGCTGTATAACAAGGGAACAAAACAGGTTTTGGACTCAGCTACCTAGGAAACATCACAGGGATATTAATCCCAACAGTTACAAATTGTAGGAAAGAGACACAATGTGCTGTACTTACTGTGTCAAATTAAAATTAATCAATCAAATCAAATTAAGGAAATTGAGCTGCAGAATACCTACTAAGCATTAAGCAGACATTGTGAAATAAAATAACTAAGGAAATTAAGTTGAAAAGGGTACAGAGAAAAATTTATTTATTCATTCAACATTTATTGATCACCTAGTATATATCAGCCATTGTGCTAGGAATGGGGATACAGTGGTGAACAAGAAACAAAAATCTCTGTTTACATCGTGAGGGAGAAAGACAATAAATGAGCAAAGAGAGGAGCAGGAAAATATAGTAATATGAACTATGCAGATAACTGATGTAGGATGAGGTGATCATAACTGAATGTCTTTTCTTCAGAGATGACATTTAAGCTAAGTTATGAAGGACAAGATGGAACCGTCCTGTGAGTACAGGGGGAAGTGTGTTCCAGGACAAATAAGCAGGGAGAGTCAAAAGCTCAAGGCAAGGGGCGCCTGGGTTGCTCAGTTGGTTAAACGTCCAACTCTTGATTTTGGCTCAAGTCATGATCTCAAGGCTTCATGGATTCAAGCCCCACATCAGGCTCTGAGCTGTCAGCACAGAGCCGGCTTGCGATTGTCTCTCCCTCTCTCTGCCCCTCCCCAGCTCGCGCTGTGTCTCTCTCAAAATAAATAAACTTAAAAGAAAAAATCTCAAGGCAAGATAGAGTCCTGCAAGCCAAGTAGCTGCTCCAGTGTGGCTTGAGCACAACAAGGGGGTGAATTTAAGTTACTCAGGGGCAGGAGACGGTTCACGAAAGGCCTGTAAGCCCGCTTGACCACTGGAGAGCTCTCTTCCAAGTGTGATGGGAAGTCATTGGAGATTTGCAAGCAAAGACATAGTAGTATCTGATTCATGCCTTTTAGATGACTCTGGTGCTCTGTACGGAGAGATTTGTAGGTATTAGAGTACAGGAGACAGATCCAGGGGACCAGTGAGGAGACTTGCAGTTATGATGTTAGACAGCCCTGCGAGAGTTACTACTTGCTTGTTATTTGGGAAAGCTAATGACAAAGGATCATGTTGTATGCATCTATAAGTCTGCTGGGAGAATCAAAATATTCTTTTTTTTGTGGATTAGGAAATTTCAGACTGCATTGAACAGCAAAAGAGCCATGGCCAAACACTTCTTTATGCACATGTGGACTGTAGAGTTATGATGTTTAAGTCATCCTGGCCCTTTTGACAGTCATCATTTCCCTGTTGATTTCCTGTCACACTTTGTCAGTGGCTACTCCAAACTCTTCCCCACACTCCCAAACCACCCTCTTCTCAATCATCACTTTTTCCCCAGACCCATTTCTGGAGGTAGTAACTATTTTGTTCTCTACAAAAAAAAGTAAAACTCCTCAGTGTGAGTTTTTTCTTGTGTCAATTTCACATTCGGATACTTCCTTAGTTTGGGAAGATGTGTCTCCGCTCCCTTCCAAAGCTTCTCCCCTCCACTTGTCTGAAAATCTGCTTGTCAACCAGTTTGCCCCTCTGAAATGATTGCCTCATTCTGAAGCATTTTTAGTATTATCTCTTCTCCTTTGTTCTCTTCTCTGCTTCTAAAACCGCCTAGTTTGTCTTATCTTGATGGGCAGTCCTGCCCTCTGTGCTGCTACCCTTTTGTGAGTCTGCAACATTCCCCTTTCTGGTCTCTGCCTCTCCTCCAACTTGTAAATAAACATCAGCCTCCCTCTCCAGTTCCCAGTGCCCACACCGCTCTACTCCCATAACCTTCAAGAACTGTATGGATTCAACCATATCTTTCTTTTTGCCAAATCCTTTATCTGCTTCAACTTACCTATTTCTTGATTTCCCTCCTTTAGTTTCTCTTTGTGCAAACTTTATGTTTCTCTTTTTAAGTTTTTTTTTTTTTTTGATGTTTATTGATTTTGGAGAGAGAGAGACAGACAGAGAGACAGCGAGAGAGACAGAGCATGAGCAGGGGAGGGACAGAGAAAGAGGGAGACACAGAATCTGAAGCAGGCTCCAGGCTCTGAGCTGTCAGCACAGAGCCTGATGTGGTGCTTGAACTCACAAACCCTGAGATCATGACCTGAGCTGAAGTTGGACACTTAACCAACTGAGCCACCCAGGCTCTACCACCTTCCCCACCCCCTTTTTAAGTTTAAACATTCATTAAATCTCTCATCATTTATTCAACACTTACAGATGACTCCCAGTTATGTAGGATTCTGTAAAGTCCCTCACTGGCATTCTGTCTCTAAACTTACTACAGGTCCACAGTCCCTTATGCAAAGCCCCTATCGGGGCTAGAAATATTTTAAAAGTAAAAATCTTCAGATTTTGGAAAAGTAAATATATACCATAATGCATTAATATGTGCAGCAAAACTGTATGACAATTCACGCCAAGTGGGATAATTAAAGACAATGAATTGCCTCATAAGAGTTTAGGTCAGATTTTGCTGACAAATGAGTTTAGATATCAATATACAAAAGGAAGGAAGGAAGGAAGGACGGAAGGAAGGAGGGAAGGGAGGAAGGGAGGAAGGGATAAGGAAAGAAAGAAAGAAAAAAAGAAAGAAAGAAAAGAAAAGAAAAGAAAAGAAAAGAAAAGAAAAGAAAGAGACTAAAAGAAAATGTGGAAGGTTTTGAGTTTCTAATTTGTTCTGAGACTATCTCAGGTCTATTTTCTCTATACTGTTTTTTCTGTTACTTTAAAACTTTCTAACTGGTTTCCAAGTTACTACTTCAAAGTCAACATTTTCTAAAAAGAAACAATCCATTTTTCTTGCAAGCTGTTTTCCTTTCTGAAGAATTTCACTTTCTACTAGAAACATCATTTCTTAAAGCCTCCTAAACTAAAAACCTTAGATTCTTTTTGTTCCATCCACTTTTTCTCCTATATATTATCTGTCATCAAATCTCTTGACCTCAGCCCATTCAACAGCCTCTATCTTAATACAAGCCTATGCTGGTTTAACAGCCTTTTGGGCAGTTTCTGAGATTCTAGTCTCCATCTGTGATCCTTAAACCCCACCTTTCCATCGCACCAGGAATATCAATGACACTACCTCTGAAATATTTCATTCATCATGAATGCTTCTTTGCTCAAGAACTTATAGCACTTTCTCTGTCTATATTTAAAGATTGGCCCCAGGGCACCTGGGTGGCTCCATCAGTTAAGCGTCTGACTCTTGGTTTTAGCTCAGGTCATGATATCACAGTTTGTGAGTTCAAGCCCCATATGGGGCTCCACACTGTCACTCCACACTATGACAGTGTGGAGCCTACTTGGGATTCTCTCTCTCTGCACCCTCCCCTCCTCAAAATAAATAAATAAACTTTGAAAAGAAAAACATTGGGCCCCACTCCACATTTATTCCTGAATAAAGTTCTACTTCCTAAGGTTCCTTTCTGTACCATTCTAACCAAACACATGGTACTTTGATTTATCTTCTTATGAGATCAACTACCACCTTAATTCTGATGCCTTTCCTAATTGTAAGATAGAACAACTTGATATCAAATATAACTGACATACTGCATTTTATTTTTTTGTCTTAAATAAAATTTGTCATTCCTTTTAGGCTTGTTTTAGGGTAAGTTGTTGGCAGTTTGTGACTGAGTTAGTTGGGCACTCCCAACAATTCCTTTTTCATTCCCTTCCATTTTCACTGTAAGGAGAAACTCCCAAGGTACCTCATTAACAAGCATGAAATGAATAAGTAAATAGCACATGTATCAAACATAAGGAACAAAGCTTAAGCCACTGGCAGAATGTTAACATTAAAATTGCAGAAGTACTAGGGAATTTAGTGAGCTCTGAATGAATGCTGAGTACATGGGTATTGAATCTCTTTCTTGATTTTGTATACTTTGACCTTCTAGTGCTTGTTTCCTCCTGTAATCTACCTACTAATCCTTTCATTACTAATTATGCTGTGAAAATAGCTGTTCCATTTAGTACTTGGGGTAACAGTCAGTGAATATTTACTCACAAACTTGAAAATGTTTGCTATCTCAAATATCATTAAAAAAAATTTTAAGTACAAGGGACCTAGCTGGCTCAGTTGGAAGATCATGTGACTCTTGAATTTGGGGTCATGAGTTTGAGCCCCATGTTGGGCACAGAGGTTACTTAAATTAAAAAAAAAAAAAACTTAAAAAAAGAGTGATTCTATAAACTACAGAAAACAACAGTATCGGCAAGCAGCTTATTCTGTTTTAAAAAGTAACTACAAGATACAGTTGGGCTAGGTAAAATACAGAGCAGAAAAGATCTGTATGGGGGACATATAAATAAGGAGCATATAAATAAGGAGTTAATGAGATCAATGTGATGTAAAGTTGTTTTAAAAGGCAATATGAGGGGCACTTGGGTGGCTCAGTCAGTTAAGCTTTTGACTCTTGGTTTCTGCTCAGGTCATGATCTCACGGTTCATTGGTTTGAGCTCCACATGGTGCCCCACATAGAGTTTTGCACTGGGCTCTGTGCTGACAGCATGGAACCTGCTTGGGATTCTTTTTCTCCCTCTCTCTCTGTCCCTCCCTCATGGGAGCATGCTCTCTCTCTTTCTCTCTCAAAATAAATAAACTTAAAAAATAAATAAAAGGCAGTATGATGAGATGAGTTAATAAAATTGTTACATAAAATGACAGATACTAGAGGCGGAAGAACATGATATGTAATCTAGTCAAATTGTTATGATTTTTCCAGGGGTAAAACATTTTATTCAAAAGAAATTGTACAGAGATTCAGCCATATATAGAAAACAGATATAAGGGAACTTCCCTGAGTGAGGACATGGCATGAATCTTGCGAGCCTGAGTTCATCTCCCATCTACCTCTCCATCCATCCTTTCTCCCTGTTGTACCCCCTGAGGCACCTCAGAGGATCCCTAGGGTTGTGCAGAGCACTATCTAATCCAGCACCCATCACCTAATTTACAAATATAAAAGCTGGTGCCCAGGAAGCATAATAACCTACCGAGGCTAATGCAGCTGGCCTAAAGAAGGGCTGGAGTCAGAGCTCTGGTCTTTTGGCTACATTCAGGGCTGTCTAATTCACTTTCCTGGTCATTGCATTTCCATGTATTGAGTGTCTTTTATATGCCAGACACCGCATTAGGTGTAAATGAGAGGGGAATGCCCTGCCCAGGAGGGCTAGTGAAGAAGAGATATGTTTCTGAAAATTACTTGGGATATTACAAAATTCGATGAGGACATGAGAGATGTCAGACAACATCAGCTGAGAATTCAGGGAAACTTCACAAATAAGATACTATTTAATCAGTTTTAGAGATGGATGGATGTTGATCAGGCATAATTTTTTACATTCACAGATACTTAATAGATTACCAGAGCCAGTTCAGACTATTACAGTTTTAAAATAAAAAATCAGGGGCACCTGGGTAGCTCAGTTGGTTAAGTGTCCAAATTTGGCTCAGGTCACGATCTCACAGTCTGTGAGTTCAAGTCCTGCATTGGGCTCTGTACTGACAGCTCAGAGCCCGGAGCTTGCTTTGGAGTGTGTGTCTCCTTCTCTCTCTGCCCCTCCCCTGCTCACACTGTCTGTCTGTCTCTCTCTTTTTCTCTCAAAAATAAACCTTTAAAAAAAAAATAAAACAGAAAATCAAAGAGGGGTTTTTTAAAGGCATTTATCATTGTTATAACATATAACATTTATCATTTTATAAAATACCAGGAAAAAATTGAATATTTTGAATTAACATGTATCTTTTGGTGGAACTTCACTTAGTTGCTAAACTCATAGAAGTTAATATATCCTAGAAGTATTCTGATATTCTGTCTAGTCATTTTAGGCAAAGGTTATGAGAGAACTCACAGGGCAAAGTCCCCTGTGCTGGTTTGAATGATACCACCACGAACAGGGGGATGCTTTAAATGAGTTTTAGCATCAATGCCAAAAACGGCCCCTACTTCCCTCATTCTCTAAGTTAGCCATTCTTCATTTTAAGATTCTAATAAAACAAAATCAAATGGTGAAAATGTCCTCATTATTTAGGGTTCTTATTTGGACCATCATGGTGAATTGTATGTTCAGGTTTCTAAGACCCTCATCCTAAGTCAGCAGGCAATTAGGTTCGATGATACAACATGATGATGCCAGTTGCCTTGGAGAGATTCCTTTTTTTTTTTTTTTTTGCCATATTTGTCATAATCACAGAGATCTCTCAGAATCACATGGTACCTAAGTACTCTAAGCATATAAGGTAGCATTATCTGTTTGTCCTCCACTCACAACTCTTTGTTTTTCCCTATGTTCTTCCATGATGCCGGTTAGAAGTCATTAAAAATATTCCCTGGTAGCTGATCATTACTGATTAGTAATTATCAAAGGACATAAATCTATGCACAGTGAATTTTTTACCTTTCTACACATGGTTTTTGACTAAAGCTTCCAAAAGAGAAAGTCATCAGGTGCAATAGCAGAGAGATACCAAAGCTTTGCAAAGAAGAAATAACAGTAAAATCAATAGACATGGGAATAAACACAGAATAATTAATATACTAGTCCCTTCCCTCTAGTCTTGAAATAAGAAACAGCTATGAGGGTCCATCTGAGTGATGTGGTCAGCAAACTGCCAACTTCAAATGTTTTACTCTACTTTCTTTTTATTATTATTTTTTAAATTTTTATTTATTTTTGAGAGAGAGAGAGAGAGAGAGAGAGGGAGAGAGAGAGAGAATGTGTGTGTGTGTGTGTGTGTGTGTGTGTGTGAGCAAGGGAGGGGCAGAGAGAGAGGGAGACACAGAATATGAAGCAGGCTCCAGGCTCTGAGCTGTCAGCACAGAGCCCGACATGGGGCTCGAACTCACGAACTACGAGATCATGACCTGAGTTGAAGTCAGACAGTTAACAAAATGAGCCACCCAGGTGCCCCTGTTTTACTCTACTTTGGACTGTCACTTCAGCATTTAAATATTCTTCAAAAGTATATGTGTGTAACACACAAACATATCTATCTATGTACCTGTCTCTCTCTCTCCCTCTCTCTCTCTCTCATATATATATATATATATATATATATATATATATATATATATCTCACACAAACACACACACATATATATTTAAATCTAATACCTATTTCATTAAATTATGGGTTTTAGTGTAATCAGTACCCTGGAGAAAAACAATAGATTAGAAGTGTGCGGGCATGCTTTTCTTAGAGCACATTACAAAACTCGTCTGACATATACATTCTGCACATTCCATTCCAAAAGCTTCAAAGCCATCATGTGAGAACAAAACAAATATATATCATAGGTGAACAAGAGAGGGATAAATAAGCATCAAAGGTGAGCACGGGTTGGTAGGGATGGCCACCCCACATTTTACAAAGTAACACAACAGATTTAATACTAAAACAGCACACTGACTTTTAGAAACAGGGACTGGGGATAACAAGTAACCATCAGGGTTGGCCTTGATTCACCTCTCAATCTTATGGCAACATCATCTGTCAAAGCAGGTACACAAAAGGCAATTCTGAGCTGTTGATCTGGAATCTTAAGCTAATCATTCTACTTCTTAAAGCACCTTTATGTGATTTATTAATATCCGATTCAAATAAGAACTTGGCATACTGCAAAGAAACCCAACCCAAAGCAAAGCAGCTTTTGAGAGAGAATAAAGTAGCTTGGTTCTTTCCCATCATTGAAGTTCTGAAAAGCCTAGAGAAGAGACAACTAAGTCTCAGAGAACAGTCCCCAGCAGGAGCTACCTTCACAGGCATTTACTTTGCTGGTTAAGCTCTAACCAATTGCAAGATCACCATTTGACACCCAGAAAAAAATAAAAGGTATCTAAGTGAATATGTTAATAAATAGCACCCAGGATACCTGCAAATATATGAAACTAGAATGGCCTTAGCCCTGCATGATAGTAATAGATACTGATTCACAATCACAACCTCATTCTCAAACATTATAAAAGACATATTGGACAAGTCAGTGACCCAGAAGGATTCCCTCAGCAAGGACTTACCTCAAGATCCCGGTCATAGTCCCTGTTTCTGGTATTTTCACATCTATTCCGGGAGTCAGGATACCTATTCCGATACTCAATGCTCCTGCTGCGATTATTAGCACACCCATTGCACCTGCCACAGCCACAACCACAGCAGGTTCGAGCCCCCATCGAGGTTCTGGATGGGACCAGTCTTCAGATTTTTCTCAAGAGAGAATAAGAAGTGGAGTGGAGAAGTGGAGTCCAGAACTACCTCTAGAACTTACGGCCCAAATGCTGTCAGAGTGCAACCAGAGGCCTTTGTTCTCAACAAAAGAAGGGATCCCCAGTGAGGGATTTCTGACCTACTATGACATGAAAAACTCTTCATCAATTCCAAAGTGACAAACCCCCGATTTTTCACCTCTCCATCCAAAATGATGATATGATCCTCTCTCAAAGTCCTCACGAAAACAAATGAGCATCACTGGCCAGTGACTCCTCTTTATTATGGGTATGATGTCACAAGAGCTTTAATTTCCCCTTGTACTGCATTAGCTGTAGGAATTCAGTTTGAAATTTAAGGATGTCAGAGAACAATAACAGTAATTATTACTTATAGAGAGCTTTGTATATGCCCCAGGCTTTCCAATCATTAGTGATTCCTTATAGCAAGCCAGGCATGTTGGTCAGGATGATCACCACCCAGGATTCTGGAAGGAAATGGATCTGTCTTGACTAGAGTTGAAAACAGAATCCCAAAGGACTTTAATTTAAATGTTTTCAGTTTAAATGTTTGATGCTTTGAGTCTAAGATTGTTGTAAATATTTTTAATAGCAAGTGCAAGAAACTTATTTGAAGAAAGGGACTGAAAGATATGCAGGAGCAGAACAGGAATGAATGAGAGGAAAGAGCGTTTCAATTACTCTTCTGAGACCTTCATTTAATTCCATTGCATGCAGGACCAGAAAACAATTCAGGAGTCCCCCTCTTGCCCCTCTCCAGTAATGGCAGAGAAGCATTCAGGGTTTTCACTACTTAATAGCTCCTCCCACGCAAAACCCCCACCATTTACATCCCCACAAATATAACAAACTTAAACCCTAGTTGGATAACAGAACAAAGTTATTTAAACAGAAGAAGAAGCACACAAAAAGATTAAAATGTCTCATACAAGAACACGGTTTTTATCAATTATGAATACCAATGATAATTAATTTATCACGGTATCTTCAGCAAGATAAACAATCCAATACAAAAATGAGCAAAGAACATGAAAAGACAATTCACTGAAAGAATGTAAGTGGCCAAAAAACAACAACAAACAAGAGCTTAACTTAACGTAATGTAACTTAAGAACTGCAAATCTAAACAACGATGACAACAGACTGGCAAGAGAAAAAGATTGACTATATATAACATTTACAGGGTGGTAGAAAAATAGGCACATTCATTCACTTTGGTTGGGAGCTTGGGTTGATAAAATCTTTTATCAAGTCATAGTTATATGTTACAGTATCTATAACATTTAAAAATAAGTGTGTTTTCGAATCAGTAATTCTGTTTCTAGGGAATTTGTCCCACAGAAATACTGTCAACCCCCCCCCCCCCATAGAGACAGCATTGTTGATTGAAGAAAAAAAGTGGAAATAGGGGTACCTGGCTGGCTTAGTTGGTAAAGCATGCAACTCTTTTTTTCTTTTAATGTTTATTGATTTTTGACAGAGAGAGAGAGAGAGCACGAGCAGGGGAGGGACAGAGAGAGAGAGGAACCAGGATTTGGAGCAGGCTCTGTGCTGACAACAGAGAGCCTGACAGGGGGCTTGAACTCACGAACTGAACCGTGAGATCATGACCTGAGCCAAAGTCAGACGCTTAACCGACTGAGCCACCCAGGCACCCCTAGCATGCAACTCTTGATCTCAGGGTCATGAGTTTGAGCCCCACATTGGGGATAGAGTTTACTTTAAAAAAAAAGTGTAAATAACTTAAATGTCCATAAATAGAGATTGGTAAACTATAGAACACTACACCCATTCATTATATTATATATATGAAATACTCTGTAGCGATTCAGAAGAGGCATATTTATAGTGACTTGGGAAGATGATCATAGAGATTGATAAACAAAAAAAAGTCAGAGAACCGTATGCAGCATACGATCCCTTTTGGTAGGAAGAGTACAAATGGACTAACTCTGTTTATATAAATGCATAAGAAAAAATTATGAAAAGATACACACCAAACTCGTTATCTTCAAAGGTGATGCGAGAATTTAAGTCTTTATTTTGTATGTTTCAGAGTTGGAAATTTTTGCGACAAGCAAATATAATATATAGAAGAAAAATAATAAATGCATTATTACGCTTTAAAAAAAAAAAAACCCCTGAAAACCCTGCCACAGTCAAAACCTTCTAATTTGGATTAATACAGGAAATGGACCGGCTAATATATATTTATATGTTTATTTATACATATGTAAATAACAGCACCCACAGTCATTACCTCAAAGGAAGACAACACATATACTTAGAGTGGAAAGAAAAACAAGCCACTCACATTTCCTGCTACATCCTAGTGACCACAGTACCTTCAAATGCATGGTACCACAGATTGATACAGATAGACTGGATTTTTCCAAGGCTGGTTGTACATAGGAAATCAATCTTTTTCTTATAGATCCAGATATTTAGCTTTGGTGGGAAAACGAGTATATCATATCCTGTTTATAATGCTATACCTAGGATATTAAAGCAACATCCTCCAAGCTATATAATGCCCCAGCTGTGAAACCTATATAGCAAAGGCAGCTCTGGCTGCACCCAATAATTCCAGGCTTTTTCAGAGACAAAGAAGTGCTCCCTATGCCACCAAGCTCTACCTTGATCTCTGTAATTCCACAGCACAAATGTAGAGAAGGTGGAGGCGTGCTCTTGAAACAGCCACATTCTCTTTCTGCTGCCCACACATGGCTTATTTATGTATATATGCATACATATATTTGGTGAGCTTTCCTGCTCTACTTTTAAAAGCCCAAATAAAAATGAAATTTGTACTAGAGCTGAAACACTGCACATTTGCAACAACGTTGTTTTCTCTTTATTTTTCTTTCTTTCTTTTTTTTTTTTTTTTTTTTTTTTTTACTGTGAGTATACAGCGTTTCATTCATGCAAAATGTATAGCTAATGTTCCAGCCACACGAATGCAGTCTGACCCTGGGGCCTCCTAGTTCAGTAAGGAAGGAGACTTGTAAATCAATATGGTAAGTGCTGAGTTTGGAGTACGTCCAAGGTAAATGGCAGCACAAAGAGGAAAATAAGCAACTTTTCTGGGGCAGACATCACAAAGGAAGAGCTGTTTGAGCAGGATCTTAAAGGATGAGTAGACAAAACATGGACAGACTTTGCAGGCGTGGGGAGGAATGTTTGCAAAGGCAGTAGAGTGGCCCACTATGCATGCTTGGGAATAGTAGCGGCCCCCTCAGATAACGTCAGGACTGGTACAGATTACAGCAAATCGAAGAATCATAAAAAAGTACACATGCATACCTCAACCATTTCAACTGAACTTTAATCACACTGTAACTTAAATCATATTTATTCATTCCTCCATCTTCGAAAGTTTCCTGAATATGCAGTATCTTCACATTCAAATTCAAAATATAAAAAAGTATACAGCAAAAAGTCTCTCTCCTGCCCGTGTCTCCTATCTGCTCATTGTCCTCTACCCCATCACAGGTAATTATTGGTTTTCCATGTACCCTTCCATAGTTTCCTAATGCATCTACAAGCGAATACACTTATTCCAATCCTCTACCTTTTGCACAAAATGTAACATGCTACACACATTGTTCTCTATCTTTATTTTTTTTTCTAACAGTATATCCAGACTTTTAGATCAGTACTGATAGAACACAGAGGGACTCCTGCCATGCAGATGGTCTGAGAAAGGTGAGAGATTGAAGTTGGGTAGTAGACCTACCTGTGTGGATAGGGCAGGTCCTGGGTGAGGTGGGGTGGAATAGTGGTGAGATCTGGCTGGTGATGAAAGCAGACATTTGGGACAAGGAAGATCCAAGGGCTCAGCAGTCTCTAATCACAACACCAGATGGCACAGGCGATTGGAGGTGCAGTGCCAATCGGAAGGTGAAATGTAGCATTGGAATGGATGAATGATACTCACAAGTCTATTAAGAAAGTCACTATTGGGAAGGTCTAACCTTAGTAAATACCTCAGTCTCAGGGTGAGGGTTGGAGGTTAGACTTCAGGAGTTGGAAAGTCCTACTTTTTGTACAATGATTTTAGAACAGTCCTTGGTAAGATTAGCAGCCTGGGCATCTTGAGACAAAATGAGGGAGCCCAGTGATCAATGTTCATGTAATGTGTCCTAGGCCAACCCAACAGTGGACAAGATACAATATGATGTTCCCTGGGATGGAGCATGGTGGGGGTGGAGTGAATAAGTCTGAAGCCTCTTAAGTACTTCATATTTTGAACCTGGTCTAGTCTAAGAAATGAGGCAAGGCTAGGATTGACAAGAGAAATTTTTCCAGAGAAAAATTAGTGGACCCATGCGGAACAGCTGGAGAGAGAGAGAAAGGAGAAATAATGGGGTGGGCAGAGAAATGGGGCATCACCTCTCCAAGTGCGCAACCACCATGGAAAATGAAAGTGTTAGAAAATGTTTTTTTCTTCTTTGCTACCTCCATAAATGCTTGTTGAACTGGACTGCTATACTTCTTGACTAAACTAGAATAACCAGGCTGGAAACTGGAAAATGTTCCACCTTTATTATTTTTTTTTAATTTATTAATGTTTATTTATTTTTGACAGAGAGAGAGAGACAGAGCATGAGCGGGGGAGGGAAAGAGAGAGAGGGAGACAGAATCTGAAGCAGGCTCCAGGCTCTGAGCTGTCAGCACAGAGCCCGACCCGGGGCTCGAACTCACAGACTGAGAGATCATGACCTGAGCGGCAGTCGGATGCTCAACCCACTGAGCCACCCAGGGGCCCCTGTTCCACCTTTAATTAGAAGATGAATTAGGCAATAAAAAAGCTGTCAAAAGTGATTATGGTAGAACCATTTCTGAGATAGTCGAGACTAGAGCAGACACCTGTCTGTTTTAATGACTTGAGAGCATCCCAATCTCAAGAGTGAGATTAGAGAGTCACAGATATTTCCTGAATGGTGGGGCAGAGAAACACTGACAGGAAGCAAAATCTGTATATATGACTTCTGAAGGCACAACACTGATGTGGCAAAATTTTTTCTCCTCTATAGATCATAGTTACCTTTTATTTTGGAAGGGGGCAGGGGCTTATTTTTTCTTTTAAAAAATATACGTGTACACATACTTATGGACAGTATGGTATGCACAGTGGCTTTATCCAGGTCACCAAGAATGAAAGAATCCAAATGGTTAAAGCAAAAGAGTTTTTTGCTTGAATTAATCAAATAATTGCTATACCTGTTTATTCCATTTTGCTTGTTTGAACTAGGCTCTAGAATGATTAAAATTTTACTCATAATCACTATAGTCACATACAATCTTCTAGATCAAAATAAGTGACTATAATTGAAGACAAATAATTTTTATACTAGAAATCATAGAAATTCTCATTAAGGTAATTGCCTTCTTTGAAGATGCTGATTTAAAAATTTTTTTAAGTTTATTTATTTATTTTGAGAGAGAGAGTAAGCATGAGCCGGGGGTGGGGGGCAGAGAGAGAGAGAGAGAGAATCAGAAGCAGGCTCTGTGTACTGTCAGTACAGAGCCCTTCGTGGGCCTTGATCCTATGAGCCGTGAGATCATGACCTGAGCTGAAATCAAGATTCGGATGCTCAACCGACTGAGCCACCCAGGTGCCCCTGATGAGGCTGATTTTAATTAAACAATGCATTGCTCAGTCTTCTTGTTCTATTCTTTTTTAAAGAAATATTTTCATTAAGAAAGGGTGTTCCTTCATGTCCTAGAAATACCTCCATGTAGTGTATATGTTTTCATTTAGTGATGCCACTTCCTTATGCTTTTCTCTAGTATGAAAAAATGGTCTGCTAGAAATATAAACATTTTACATAGACATATCTTCTGCTTTGAAATGGACTAAAGATTTTATGCAGCCATTTAAAGGAAAGATAGTTTTGTACAAATAAATATAAAATCCCTGGTGATTTTTCTCATCTCAGATTTAAATTCTGGTAACATTCTATCTTGATTTTTGTTGCACTTTTCCCCCTACTTAATGTATATATGCATTTGAGAGGCAATACCATCCTTGTAATTATAAATCCGTATTTCTGTTTACATAAGCAGGTACAGTAAACGTCTTCTTATTTTAATTGAAGGATTCAATATAGCATTGTCAGCTTTAAGGAATGTCTTAGGAATTTTAATAGCATTTTAAATAAATAAATACAATAACAAAATGTACAGAACAAATATAGAGAATGAATAAATTCTGGTTGAGTGGGGAAAGGAAAATTGCTTAACTTTAGTGCAAATAAAAATGTAAACACTCATCTGTATAAATAGATATAACCAAGAGGGTTGGATCAACCCAGGAATCTTAACAAGAATTTATGGCTTTCTGCTTGGGAAAGATGCCGAGGGTGGTCCTGATGTACCAGCCTAGTAAATCTGCTGATGCTCGACGGAAGTAACAAGGCTCACTGCAGAGCAGACTAAGAGAAGGGTACTTTGGAAAGCATGGGAAGTGCCCTAGCACACAGGCACTCACAGTAGGTATAAACTACCCAGAATCCAAGTTGAGTTAACTTCGTTTCCCAATGATACTGGCCAGGCCACTGTGGGGAGATGTCTTGCCCTTTTGAGAATGGTCCACTTACTCCTCTCAGCCAGGATCTCAAGAGACAAAGTTGAGAACACATTAGCAGGAAAAATAAAGTCTGCTCCACTGCTTTTCTCTTTCTCCGGGGCTGGTAGAATACGCAGATGAGAAAGATCAAGATAGCCAGAGCTCAGAAAGAGCAAAGAATAAGAAAAGAGGGATGGTGGATGGGGAGAAGAAAGGAAAGGGGCAGAGAGACAGAGACAATAGAAAGACCCAGAAGCAGACCTCAGAGGCAGTCCTTCCTACTATGGGTATTTGGCCATCTCTGAAGGGGAAGGTGTGGTACAAGTAGAGAGTACAGGTGGTGCCTGGCTGACTCCATCCCAGGTGATGCTAGGAGACAGTACAGCCAGAATGACAGTCTGCTGCCGCTTGCTTGCCTCTCCAGCTTCTTGCCCTTCTTCTATCTGTTCTGGTTCCCTCCTACACTGGGTTCCTAGTTCACCTGTTTCTGGCTGCAAGCCTCCCTGCCGATGTGTCTCCTACCCCCTGCCTGCCGTCGCAGTACTGAACTCTCTTGGGTTGGCCTTGGGGCCTCTCTGTGAGGGCTGCCCAGTACCCAGAGCTCCTTGACTGCAGCCTGGGAGAGCAAGCAAGGCTTGAGAAACCATGTCCAGATGGCATATCAGTGCTGGGAAGCAGACAGGACTGCTGTTGGGCTGCAAACCAAGGGAGAAGGGCACTCCCCACATACCCTCCTTGGCCATTCCTCTTGGAGGATTTGTTTTGTGCCCCAGCTCTGAATGCTGCCACCAATTGTTTCCTGGACTTGAGTAAACCTACAGAGTTACTTTTATTCTAAGTTATTAAAAAAAATTTGTTTTAACATTTATTTATTATTGAGAGACAGAGAGACAGAGCATGAGCAGGGGAGGGGCAGAGAGAGGAGGAGACACAGAATCCAAAGCAGGCTCCAGGTTCCAAGCTGTCAGCACAGAGCCCGGCGTGGGGCTCAAACTCACAAACTGTGAGATCACGACCTGAGCCGAAGTCAGACGCTCAACCGACTGAGCCACCCAGGCGCCCCACTTTTATTTTAAGTTATTAAAGGACAAATGTAGGAAACAACTTGAAACTCTAGCTAGCTCTAGTCCTCTAGCTAGGACCTAGTGACTAGATTTATCAGGTTTTGTTTACAGTTATACACTATTTTTCATAAAGAAAAACTAAATGTAAAACCAATTTGAATATAAGTATAAATTATGTGAACTAGGTTTTTTAATTTTTTAATTTAAATTTGATTTTTTATTTTAACATTTTATCAAAATTAATTTTATATTTCTGGTACTCTGATTGATTTTTTTTTTATTTTTTTAACGTTTATTCATTTTTGAGAGACAGAGAGAGACAGAGCATGAGCAGGGAAGGGGCAGAGAAAGAGAAGACACAGAATCTGAAGCAGGCTCCAGGCTCTGAGCTGTCAGCACAGAGCCCGACGCAGGGCTCGAACTCACGAATTGTGAGATCATGACCTGAGCCGAAGTTGGATGCTCAACTGACTGAGCCACCCAGGCGCCTCAGAACTAATAATCTTATGTCCCTCCCCCCTTTTTTTTAGTGCTTTCCATTACTAAGTAATTAAAAAATTGCATTCTAAATACATTTTTTAAGTTTATTTATTTATTTTGAGAGGGAGATAGAGAGCACACAAGGGAGGAGCAGAGAAAGAGAGACAGAGAGAGAGAGACAATCCCAAGCAGGCCCACATGGTCAGCATGGAGGCCGACACAGGGCTTGAACCCACAAACAGTGAGATCCTGACCTGAGCTGAAGCCAAGAGTTGGACACTCAACCAACAGAGCCACCCAGGCACCCCTAAATTTTTATTCCAAACTGTGGTAAAATACACATAAGATAACATTTACTGTTTTAATCATTTTAAGTACACAGTTCAGTAGCGTTATATATATTCTTATTGTTGTACACCCAATCTCTAAGACTTTTCATCTTGTACTAATTATTAATTTTTAGGACATAACATCACTAAAGCAAATTTCTTTTTGGTGGGGGGGGGTTTCTTTCATGACACAATATGGCAACCATCACTGATCTCATAGTAGTAGGTTGTAACAAGAAGTGTACTTTCCAACCTTCAAAGCATGGCAGCTAAACCAACTCTCACACTATGAGTAAAGACATTATTGAACTTTCCTACTGCAGACAGGTGCGTGAGTAATATAATTTTATGAGTGAATGAATGTGTTTAACATGCATATGCTTCTCTGTCTCCCACTTTGGGGAAAGCTCTTTTTCTAAGGCAATACAATTGAGTCAGAACTTTCTGTGCAAACATTTAGATATTAAGAAGTGATTGCTGATTTAATGATAACAACTCTAATATTGTTGCAGTAGGAAGTAGAATAAATGCTTTTTATGGGGATTCCAAATATTGATGTTCTACTTCTTTGTATACCTTTGAGTTAAATCAATCTGTGTAAAAAGAAAAAAAGCAGGTGAAAGGGACCTATGGCAATGAGGAAGGACATCTGAAGCTAGCACAGAGCAAAGATTCACGCTCATCCCTTGAGACTCATTATTTATTATCATGGTGCTTTGATATGTAATGCCCTTTCTATAATTCATATTCCTTTTAAGTATGTGGTTTTCAATCAGACAGGGGCTATTTTACCATTTTTAAAAATGTTTATTGGGGCGCCTGGGTGGCACAGTCGGTTAAGCGTCCGACTTCAGCCAGGTCACGATCTCGTGGTCTGTGAGTTCGAGCCCCGCGTCAGGCTCTGGGCTGATGGCTCGGAGCCTGGAGCCTGTTTCCGATTCTGTGTCTCCCTCTCTCTCTGCCCCTCCCCCGTTCATGCTCTGTCTCTCTCTGTCCCAAAAAAATAAATAAAAAACGTTGAAAAAAAAAATTAAAAAAAAAATGTTTATTTATTCTGAGAGACAGAGAACAGGGGAGGGGCAGAGAGAAAAAGAGAGAGAGAGAATCCCAAGTAGGCTCCACGCTCTCAGCACAAAGCCCGATGCAGGGCTGTCTCATGAACTGTGAGTTCATGATCTGAACCAAAATCAAGAGTTGGATGCTTAACCAACTGAGCCACCCAGGCACCCCTATTTTACCATGTTTTAACTCATGGAAGTGTTTGTTGGTGGGAGCCAAATATTGGAAATGAAGCATTACCTTTTTAAACATTCCAGGTTCCATAGGTAAAGGACCAGGCACCTCACTCGTGATGTGAAGGAAATGGGATTCTCCACGGTGCAATGCAACTCTCTGGCACTCTGGAGCCACATGGCCTCTGTCCACTACCTCCAAAGCTCTGGAAAGAATGAATACATAGTTATGTCAATAACCTATCAAGAACTCTGGAAACTCAAGAAACCCAAAGGCACATCTCTCTCTCTACATTTCCAATTAGCCAAAATAAGGAATTATTCTTCAAAACCTACACAAGATTGTAGATAATTGGTACTCTCATACACATTCAGCAATAAACCTTGATGACTTCACCATGTGGCCAACAGAACTCTTGTAAACCCTATGCAGAAACAACTTAGAGCTAGATGGTAGGTAAATAGTAGTTATAGACAGGTTTAGGCATAAAAGCAACCCAATTTCACTTTATGATTTCTTGGTGCTCTACTATCAATGCTTTTAAGAAAAGAAAGCAAGAAATTTTTAAATTTCCTGAACATTGGAAAGAAAGTAGGAACTGAATCCGTTAGGAGAGGGATCTAGACAATGCCAAGGAAAGGGAATCATTCCCAGGATTTTATTAGACTTAAAAGAAATGGAAACAAATGAAGGCAGAGTGTTCTGGAAAACTCTGGTGGTTGCCTACCCAAACCATTTCCTTTATCCAAACACCCAGACAACCTCCCACCAACACACACATGTACTTTTTCTTTGCTAATAACCCTGATTTTGTTCAGATATCCATCCTCCATGTGCCTCAAAGAAAGCCGCTTCTGGCTCAGTAGTCAAATATGATTGGTCTGATCCTGGTGTCCCATTCCCCTCACCAGTAACTGTTTTAGGTATATACCCACACATATCTCTGTTGCTGATATTACCCCATTGATTTATGTCTCTCTGACCCTCTAAACAGATTGCACTTTGCCTGACTTATCTGGTTCAAGTCTGGCCAATGAGATGTAAGGGAGTCTGCTGAAAGAATCAGTCGAAGGTCTTTCTCTGAAAAGAAGGTTTACAGAAAAAAATAGCTCTTCTTCCCTGCAGACCAGTGTCATGCCTGCACATGATGAATGTGACAGCCACTTTAGGACCATGAGTGGCATTAGCCTATGGAGAATAGATGGAGGAGAAAGCGGGACAAAAATATAAGAGCTTGAGTCTTCAAATATATTGCTGAGCAATTGAATTAACCAATCTTAGACCTGTCCTGGCTCTAGAGTTCTTGTTATGGTACATAATAAAATCTCTATCGTTTAAGCCATTTTGAGTTAGGTGCTCTCTATTATCTGCAATTGAGCATCCTAAGTGATACAAGGGTTGATATATTTCTTAACCGTATTATTAAGACTAAAGATCCTGGAGCAGGATAAGGGCTTTGCATGAAGAATGCTAATGAAGGGAAATCCAAGGCTTTAATAATTCACAGGAGAAATCGAAGGTAGGTCTAGTTTCTCAATCGCTGGAAGAAGGGGAGGCTATTACAGATAGATAGTCCAGGGAAGGTGGGTGCTTCACCTGTATTTCTGAAACAGGAAATGCTGAGTGTTTGTAGCACAGCCAATAACCCCCAACCTTCCTTTGAGGGGAGGAGGATGAGGATGTATTGGCTGACTTCTCTTTCCTCCTGACCCAGATACAGGCAGTATGGCTGTGCACCTGATCACAGGTGCCATTATTTCAAACTTGGCTAAAGGACTTGGTTGGGAGATAAAGAAGGCCACAGGATGTGTGGGCTGGGAGGGCTTCACAAGCAGAGGTCAACTTCAGGACAGCTTCTCACCTAACCCCAGATGCTCAGGCTACCCCACAAGCATTTCTAGTTCCTCTCAAGAGTGTCAGACACAGACCTTGTACTCATAGGAAATTTATTGTACAAGTGTGTCTGCTGAAACCAATCTTCACGATATAGTACACAGAAATAGTAGACTTAGAATCATGCCAGAAGGTTCCTAAGACCTTTTTTCATTTTTATTTTTTTTTAATGTTTTTATTTATGCTTTGAGAGAGAGAGCATGTGTGGCACGCACAAGTGGGGGAGGGGCAGGGAGCAAGGGAGACACAGAATCCGAAGCAGGCTCTAGGCTCTGAGCGGTCAGCACAGAGCCTGATGCGGGGCTCGAACCCACAAACTGTGAGATCACGACCTGAGCTGAAGTCTGATGCTTAACTGACTCAGCCACCCAGGTGCCCTCCTATGGTAACTTCTTAACAGCATCTAGCATTCATTCTTTCAGCAAGCATTTGTACATCTTTTGCTTTGTGTCACGTGTCAAAGTGCATAAGATGAACAAAGTGACATTCTGCCCTCAAGGATATTAAGACCTGGTAAACAAGATGCTCATTAAAGGGGCGCTATTAATTCTAAATAATAGTTGCATATGGAGCTAGATGCAGATAAATCTCCCTAACCTAAAAGCCAACCTTAGTAAGTGTTTGCAACACAAAAGGTCAATCGGAAAGGTTATTTTTTTTCTTTCCTAAAGGGTAAATTTTAGTTTAACTCCTGAGTAGGCTATGGCTAGTCATAGGAAAGGCTAAGCTTGGCTCTTTGGTGAGAAATTTAAGATTTGTAAATGAAGTACAATTTTCTTTGTGAATACTGGTCTCTTATTAAGGACAACATCTCTTGGGTTAAAAAAAAAAAATAAGACAAAATAAAATAAAATCCCCTAAACACTGTCATACCGGTCTGGAGGTTTAGCAGAAAATAATTTATTACTTTGCTAATTATAATCTGTACTTTCCTTATTTTAGCTAAGATATGTTGCCAGAAATTAAAGAGTTTCAGTGTTAAGTCTTTCATTTTACTGAGACTCATAAATAGGTGGAATACGTGCCAGCTCATCCAGTTACTCTCTCTGTTTCCTTTTTATTTGGCTTGGTTTTAGAAACCAGAGTGCCCTTTTCCCTGGAGATTAAGTTGGTATAAAATTAATAATGGCAAGACTGTCTACCCTTTCCTACGTTAAAAACCACATGGCTATTTCCAGACAAATCCAAGCTTTGTGAGGCTTGAAGCTTATATAATTTGAGAGACCCTCTTTAAGAGAAAGGTAACAAGGCATCTTACTTTTTCAAAATTTATAACATTAGGGCCTCTCCTGAAGCCTTGGGAGTGGCCCATGAAGTGTAAGTCTCATTTGCTTCCTAGAACTCTGCTTCATGTTTTCCTAATTTCGTCTACTCCATCAAGTTGTTGCTCAAGCATTTTAATACATGTATCCCAATAAAAAGCAAGTTAAATGAGTTTCTTTATCTAATAATTCTTGCTTCAAAGATAATGTACATGAAAAATAATAAAATGTGACACAAAACTAAAGGTTTAGGTTTAACTACAGGGTATAAGTTGATGCTGTACTGCCATCTATTGTCTACTCAAAGAATTCTTACTGTGTTCTGCTAGGCCTTGGAGCCATGATTTCAAAGTTACTGAAGGGATTTCCAGCTGCACTGAATTATTTCCTCATGAGAGTTTAAAACACCAGATATTAGAATCATTCTTCTGAATCAAGGCTGTGGTTGTATGGCTACATAAGTTTTCTGGCCATGAACAAAGAGAGAAAACTTTTAATTCATGAACAAGCTAATAGTATGTGTAGCTTTTGGGTTTTTTTGTTGTTGTTGTTTTGTTTTGGTTTTGGTTTTTTTTTTTGCTGCAATTGCTAAATGGTAGAGAGCTACCATTTCCTGAGCAACTCAGATTATGGACACATACCACCAGATCATTCTAGACTTGAAAAGGCCCTAAAGATTACCCGGTGCAGTCCCGCATTGCAGATTTGAAGAGACAATGGCTCTGAGAAACCATGAGGCTGACAGAACAGTGGGCCTGCTGATTACCCATGTGCATGGAACCGGAAGTCTGACTTCTATGCCAAGGCTCACAAAGAGGCAAATGACAGTGTCAGCATAAGGCTATGTAAATCTGTCCTATCTTCAAAACAAACAGACAAACGTATATATTTACCTTGGAAACGGAGTGTTTTAAATTTACAGAATGGGTTTTTCTTTCGGAAGCAATGCTGTATGCAGACTTCTATTTTTCTCAGCTGAAGAGGAGATGAAATATAGCTATGGCATACACTCAGATTTCAAGTCATACCAGGCTAGCGATTGGTTATGTGACCTTGGCTAGTTACTTGACTTCTCTAAGCCTCTGCTTCCTCATCTGCAAAATGGGCATAATAACCAGACTGTCATGAGAATTAAATCAGCTAATGCTCATAAAAATTAGCTACTGCTCATTAGCTTAGTACTGGCACATACTAGGTGCTCAGTAAGTACCAGTTATTTTAATCATGCATATGAATGCCAGTTAACATTTCCTGCATAATACCTCACTGGGTATCATATGGATGTTACGCTGGAGCTAGAATATTTATCAGTCTCAACTGTGTAATGATATAGAAACAAGAATGGCAAAAATGGGAGTACATAACCCACTTGACTCCCAGTTCAGAGACTAATCTCAAATTCTCTGCAGATGAGTTTCATGATCATAAAATCCCCAGCTGGATGGAGAAATAAATATAATTTTCTATGTTCATTCAAGTTTTAAAAATCCAAAACATCCTCAGTGTTAGCAATACAAAGAATACTCCAACATTAATGTAGGTATTGAGCTCAGCAAATGGTTAATAGCTTTTAATGCGGAAACTCTGCCATCTACTGGTTGCACAAGAGCAGTCTTCTCTCTCTCTCTCTCTCTCTCTCTCTTTTAATAAAAAGTAACATTTTAGTCCAATCAGCCTTTACCCCCCTGGGCCCCTCAATGTTTTAAATGGCAGCTTGAAAGCTTGGGGCCATCTACCAATATGCTGTGTGGGGCAGAATGTCCAAGTTCCCCTCCTATCTGACGACTGGAATGCAGATCATCTCTCCAACAAAGGCTGGGGACCTTTGCCATAATAATTTCATTTTGTGAAATCTAGACTTTGGATACTACAGGGTATGTGAAATTTAACCAAGCTATCTCAGAACTAATAATATGTACATTTTGGTCATTTGGAATCACTCTCCATGATTAATAAACCATGAAGCCACCCAGAACCAGGCTGGGCACAGCAAGGTTTAGCTTTATTGTTGATGTTCCCAGAGGAAGGAAACATCTCATTCTGGGCAAGAGCCAAGAGGACAGGGGACCAAAAAAACCTGGGGGAACAACTGTCCCAAACCCCAGGAGAACTGAGGAACTGAGGTCTGTGTCTCAAGGAAGGGCTCAGGTTCATTAGGAGACTCATGTTTCATGCATGATTGCACATGCTCTCATTTAGAGGAGCTGAAGATCATGGTATTTTTTTCAACTTCTCTTTATAACATTCAAGTTGGACAAGTTTTGTTGTTAAAATATGAAAGAAGGTTTCTTGATTGCTGGTATTTTCCTCCTAAGGCTACCTGAGTTCCTATAATCTAATGGCAGAGAAGAGCAAATGTAGCTTTTCTTTTGAGGGCATATATAATCCCCAAAGAAAGACTGTCTAATGACCTTCCTAAGCTTATAAATAACAAATGAATAATGCAAGAGAGAGTTTTTAAAATTGCTATCTTTTGCAACACAAAACAAAGCTAGTGGTGATTATATTACCACGGGGAAGGCAAGGAGCAGGAAGCCTGGCAGAATATGATTATATGTTACAAGTGTAGAAAACCAACCCTAAATCATCAGAGGCAACACTGGGGAGTCATCCCTGGGCTCTCCTCTCCCATCACCCCATCTCTGATTACTGGTCAAGGGGCCCTTTGTCACCACACCTGACTTGCTTTGAGAGACACTAAAGACACAAGCACGTAAGAGCCTCTGTTGGATGCACTGCAGGGAAGCTGAGAAGGGTGTTAGCCAACATCCTACTTAATAGTTTCTCTATGGGGCCTGAAGGGAGAAATTTCTCTCATTCTTAAATGCCAAAATACCTTTTCTTTTCCTTGCTTGCTGCCTTTCAGACAATGTAGACTGTGCATCTGATCATGAGTCAATTTTAGTAATGATATAGAACTTCATGAATGTACACTTCTGTAAAGTAATGATCTCTCAGGTCTTATCACATTATTATTCCTTTAGTTTTCTCATCTTCACCTACTTACATCGCTAATTGGATAGAAACTACCACAAATCCCTTGGAGGAGGAAGTGGTGGGGTATAAATATATGAAACGTGTTGCTTCCACGTCACCAGAATGACAGCCATCTACCCTTGTCCATTCAATTGACCATTCATTATCCTAGTCCCCAACTTCATTATCTCTTCAATTTAGAAAGTTTTCTAGTTATCTTCTGCTACCTTCTCTCCTGTATCCCCTAACCTGCTCTAATACTATAGATTGATCTTTCTGATGTATTCTCTTATTTCAAAACTATTAGATGGGTCAGCACTATGTTCACAATAGCCCCATATTCAAGCTCTTCCATCTTCTGGATGCAGTCCATCTTTCCAAACATAGCTCCCTTACACACCCTACATTACAGGCAGCTTTGCTATCTTGTAGTTTCATTATAATCATCGATGCCTCTCTCACAGAGTAAGTTCTTTTATCTCAGAGAGTAAGTTCCTCATGGAGTTCAAGTGTCTGGTTCTCTCTGTTTCTGCCATGGCATATAACCACATCTGTCACATCACAGATGTTCAGCTAGGGTTTACTGGGTGAGTCAATACGAAGCCCCTTCTGCAAAGATGGTTTGACTCATAACTACAGCAGCTGCTTGCAGAGCCTGTGCTGTCGTGACTATTTCAAATAATGTCTGTATAAAGCTTTGGTTCAAAAGCACCTCTTCCTAACCACAATAGTTGCAGCTAGGCTGGTCCATCTGTTGTTATTTTCCAGAAGTCTATGGTGATGTCACACACTTTGAAGTTGACTTTATAGCACCTTTATATGTATCATCTGCTTCCTTTATTTACCTTCGCCCCACCTAGCTCAATAGTCCAAAAATGACTCTGGTGCCAACTATGATTAGTAAGAGTCTAGGAAACTCTAGGGTCCCTAAAGAACCTGGCACCAAACTTGTCTGATTTCGTTAATCCTTCCAGGCACTCAGAGAAAATTATCTTTACCAAGCTTGAGCTTTGATAATGCTTACATTGCTACAAGCATTATTACTTTATAGCAACTTTAGAAGCAAAAAGTTTCAAAATAATTGTGTAATTGTTCCTTGTATCAAAAGTTTTTACCATTTACTGTATTTCCTGAACTCACAAATAATCTCCTTTTCCTACAAATCAAGTACTCTCAAAATTCTCACAGCCATAATTCCAAGATTTAAAGGCTCTACTCAATAGATTCTTACTATACACTGTTCTATACATCTTATAAACCTAGAAGTGAGGATTTAGTCTTTGAATATTACTTATGAGACATATTAAACATTCTCACACACAATATGGTGCTTCTAGTAAAAGCCCTTTGATGATAATATGAAACTAAAGAGATTATTTTATTTTATTAAAAAAATTTTTTAATGTTTATTTTTGACAGAGAGAGAGAGACAAAGCATGAGTGGGGAGGGGCAGAGACAGAGGGAGACACAGAATCCAAAGCAGGTTCCAGGCTCTGAGCTGTCAGCACAGAGCCCAACGCAGGGCTCGAACTCACGGACTGCGAGATCATGGCCTGAGCCGAAGTCAGACGCTCAACCGACTGAGCCACCCAGACGCCCCTAAAGAGATTATTTTAAAATATGAGAATGAGTTTCTTCCTTCCTTCCTTTCTTTCTTTCTTTTTTTCTTTATTTTTCTTTCACTTTTTCAAGATAATTCTTATGGATGTTAGTTTTTACATTAGTTTCCAATTTCAACTGTCAATTTCATCATGTTTGATTTATTCAATTTCCAAATACCTGGCAGTTATTCAATGATTAATGCAAAATGATTGGTAATTAGTACATAATTGTCTGAATTACATCTTTGGCTTCCCCCATCCATCTGCACCAGTCATGTAAACTCTATAAGAGACCAAAGTTGCTCAAGGGCCTCCTAAATCCGTCCTTTGGTAGTGACTAGAATTGTCATCATTTATTTAATGATGAGTTCAATCAGTGTCTTTAACTAGTGCTAATGTTACAAAAGAAAACTCTAACTAAAAATCATTTCTGGGGTGCCTGTGTGGCTCAGTTGGTTAGGCATCTGTCTTTTGACTTTGGCTCAGGTCATGATCTCATAGTTCGTGAGTTGGAGCCCCATGTTGGGCTCTGTGCTGGTGGTGCAGAGCCTGCTTAGGACTCTCTCTCCTCTCCTTCTCTCTCTGCACCTCCCCTACTCGCTCTCTCTCTCTCTCAAAATAAATACGTAAACTTAAAAAATCATTTCTGGGGCATCTGGGTGGCTCAGCAGGTTAAGCTGGGGCATCTGGGTGGCTCAGGTCTTGATTTCACACTCGTAAGTTCGAGCCTTACATCAGGCTCCACACTGGGCATGAGGCCTGCTCAATATTCTCTCTCTGCATCTCCCCCCCAAAAATCATTTCTAACAAGAAGTAATAATGCAAAACATATTACAGACACATCAGGAATATAGATTTGCTGACTGAAGACAATGACAAGCCGAATCTGAGAATAGACTTATGTTTCTACTCTTGGCTCCCATGAACTGAAATCCTCTAAGGTGTATGAGGCAAAAAGAGGTCATCACTACTCTCCATCTAGTTTGATAAAGTAATCCTTACAGAGATGCTAGCAACAAACTCCAAATTCCCCACAAAGGGTACTCCACTGCCACTCCAAGCCCTTTCTTCCCTCAGTTGTGGTCAGAGAGATTTGTCTGCTCTTCCCTTAGGCACAACTTGCTTCATGATTTATTCTTTGCTTGGTTTTCCTATTAATTCTTTCCCCTGACTTCCTTGCAATCTCTGGCTATCAAATTCTATTAAGTCTAATTTCAAAATTCATTTATTCCACAACACCACTGATTGTAATGAATCTTGTGTTTCTTTCCCCCTTAGGTATCCACTTTATACTAAAGGAAATCCCAACTAACCAAAGAGCTGTGTTCCAAAAAATTTTTTTAAGGTAACTGCCTTTTATCCAGTAAGTACAATATTATAAATGATGGTAAGATTTCCAGATAAGCTACATGAAAACCTGATTTCATGTGGCTAAAATAGTACACTATAGCAAAAAAACAAAACAAAACAAAACCCAAAAAAACAAAAACAAAACCAAGAAAGTAATAAAACAGCCTTAGAAATAGTATTTCTTTTTCTCAACGACAGATTATTTTCTTTTTGGAATAGGGATTACTGAGAAAAAGCATATTCAATTAAGAAGAGATAATGGTCAGATCATTTTTCAGAGATTATAAAGTGACTTTATAGGCCTTTTATTGTTACCAGATCTAGATTACTGTTGTTTCACAGCAACACTTAAGGTTTTCTCTTCTCTACAAATGTATCACTAGCTTTTGCTCTTGGGCCTTACATCCACCAACTACATGATCATGATTCACAACAGAATGGAAAGTGACACAAAGAATAGAAAGAAAAAAAGGAAGGAAAGGAAGTGAAGGAGAAGGGAGAGATTTTCTTTGGCTAAGAGTGGAAAGAAAGAGGAAGAGAGCAAAGTATTACAAATAAGGTGAGGATAATATGCTTAGGAGGAAAGGAAATTCCCACATGTGGAAGTAATGTAGCTGAAAAGAAACAAGAGAAGGCAGAAGAGGCGGCACAGCATATGTAAAATATGCAGAGTTCTCAAAGGGAAACAACACTGGCCCCACACTTCCCTAGGCTGAGTGCCGAGGTGCCGGACAGGCCTTTGTGCACAACTGCTCTCAATACATAAAGGACTAAAGGACATGCAAAAATCAGGTGAGTGACAGTAACTGGTTGTGAACTTTCAGGCTGAATGTTAGGAAGTAACATTTTTATAGGTCAAAACCAGTCAAATAAGGTTCAACCTAGCATTATTTGTTAAGTGTTCATATTAGGTGAACATATATCTTTTCCTCAATTCAGTTTTGGGCTTTTTAGGAGTTAAAAACCATATTGTCTTCTATCCCTATAATCTGTACTCAGTGGGTATAAAAATAAATTTTTTTTTTTTGATCAGGGATGATATAAAACAAGTTTTTTCATGTGGCACTGTCTGATTCAGAATCCAGGCTTCTAGCACTGACAAAGAGCTGAGTCACTAAACCACAACACAGTCTACTCCAAGAAACTATTTATTTTGTTTAATAGAATTTTTAAAAAAATTTTTTTACGTTTATTTATTTTTGAGACAGAGAGAGACAGAGCATGAACGGGGGAGGGTCAGAGAGAGAGGGAAACACAGAATCTGAAACAGGCTCCAGGCTCTGAGCTGTCAGCACAGAGCCCGATGCGGGGCTCGAACTCACAGACTGAGAGATCATGACCTGAGCCGAAGTCGGTTGCCCAACTGACTGAGCCACCCAGGCGCCCCTGTTTAATAGAATTTTAAATTAGGGAGTGTCATCTCATCAGGTAGAATGAGGACTTGGGAGTGAATGAGCTCTGTGTGTACACAGGAGATCTTTATTTCTGCCCTCAAGATGAAGGTAGCAACCTTCACAGTACTCGTGGATATCAGGCACAAGCCAACAGAAAAAAAAGAACAACTATATTCATTTTCTTCACTTAAATATATCTTCATACTGCTTTTAATAAAAATTTTTAAATATTGCCAATATTTCCAAAAGGAATTAAACTTGTGTTTTATAAGCCAGATAATAGTGGGACATATCACACGTTTCTCAAAAATGAGCAATTCATAAAATTAAACAGTAGATATATAAATTTCATTAAAATTTTTATTTGCCATATTTATAATGGAAGAAAAAGGCTATTGGCATTTTCCCAGCTTCTGCAATTGCATTTTACTAAAGAGAATCAAAATGATGTTATTAGCAAAATTAATTCCCCAATCTGTCATCCTCTCTTCTCGTTAAGATAATAGAATCTTAGGGTTTCTCCATATTTCAGAAATAATCAAAATGAAGTATATTCTCTCCCTCTAAAATTTAGCAGTTACAACTCATTCACTGGACTTCAAAAATGAGAAAATCATATAATTGCAATTACTATTAATTTATATAATACGTTTTTTTGAAAATCAAAAAGATTTGATATCAAACCATTACCTGAATCATTCTAATGGATTACTCATTTTGTCCTTTCACTTAACCATCCAGTAGTTTATGTGTTACTAATAGAAAAAGAAGATATTGATCAACCTAACTAAACACTTGGATTCGCCACTTCAACAACAAGCAAGTTACTGTGAAAGCAAAACACGTGTGGATTTACTATTTACCTGGTTATAGGACCAGCCATAGGCAAAGGGGTAGGATCGGACATTTGCCACCCCTCCCTTGGCTCTCTCTGCTGGTTTCTCCCTTTGCCTCCTCACTACAGATCCCAGGATTTTCTAGTGGTTCCATATCAACTGTTAAACAGAAAAAGTGATCTAATAAAGCTAAATAACAGGAAAGAACTATTCGCTTACTATCTGTACTGGGATGAATAATGTTCTCTGAAAATTCCTGTGCCCCTAGAACCTCAGAATGTGACCGTATTTGAAATAGAGTCTTTGCAGATGTAATTAGTTCAATTCAGGTGAAGTCGTACTGGATTGTGGTAGGCCCTAATCCAATGACTGGTGTCCTTATTAAAAGAGAGAAATCTGGACACAAGGACTCAGACACACGCAGATACAGAGGGAAGAGGGCTATGCGACAGCAGAGGCAGGGCCTGGAGAGATGTAGCTGCCAACCAACAAACACAAGGGTTGCTGGCAGCAATTAGAAGCACAGAAGAGGCAAGGAAAGACCTTCCCTGGAGCCATCAGAGGAAGGATGGACTTCAAGCCTCCAGAACGGCGAGAGAATACATTTGTGTTGTTTCAAGCCACCAACTTGGTGGTAATTTGGTACGGCAGCCACAGGACACTAATACGGTACGCTACTCTGCTGAGGTGAATGTGCGTTTTTTAGCAAGGCTTTTGGGAGAGGGTGTTTAATGCAAAGAGAAGAAATAACAGGTATATCTGACATCAATAAAAACTCAGAGAAGAAATTTCTAGGGAACTGAGTCTTTGAGTAAGTTTTATTTATTTCATTTTTTAAAATTTCTTTAAAAAATTTTTTTTAATGTTTATTCATTTTTGAGACAGAGAGAGACAGAGCATGGATGGGGAAGGGTCAGAGAGAGAGGGAGACACAGAATCTGAAGCAGGCTCCAGGCTCTGCACTGTCAGCACAGAGCCCGACACAGGGCTCAAACTCATGGACCGTGAGATCATGACCTGAGCCAAAGTCGGATGCTTAACCAACTGAGCCACCCAGGCGCCCCTAAAATTTCTTTTTAAAGTTTATTTATTTTGCGGGGGGAGGAGGAGCAGAGAGAGTAGGCAACAGAACCTGAAGCAGGCTCTGGGCTCCAAGCTGTCAGCACAGAGCCTGCTGTAGGGCTTGAACTCAAGAGCCATGAGATCATGACCTGAGCAGAAATCAGAGGCTTAACCGACTGAGCCACCCAGGCACCCCTCCTTTGAGTAGCTTTTAAATGAAACATAATAGGTGCCAGCCTCCTGTAAAGACATATGGGACTGGGCTGGTCTGAGTAGAGTGATTTATTAAGCCTTGTGGAGGAAAGAAAGAGAAATGAAAAGAATGCATGCACTTTGCCACACAGAACACTCCAAAGTCCTAAGATGACACCAAAAGTCCTAAGATGAAAAATGCTGCTTCATGGAGGAAGAAACCCTGAAGTAAAGGCAAGAACAACAGGAGACTTAAGGAGGAATCCCTGAGTTAGAGAGGACCGTATGTGTCTATACCATGCATTGGCCTAGATCCTGGCAAAGTTACACTCTATATCAAAGTTAATTCCAGGTAGCTGAAAGAATTAAATGTAAAAACATCAAGTCACCAAGAAGTTAGAAGGCCTAATATGGCATGTTAGAAGATAACATAGGTTAAGAAACAACTTCTTAAGATTAAAAGCAACGGAAGAAATAAAAAAGAAAAATACTGGTAATAGTGTTACTAAGTAAAAATTTTAATTTTTCATACTTTTTTTTTTAAATGAAAGGCAATAACAAGCCAAGAAAATATTTTCAACAAAAACATCCAACAATTGCATAAGGGTCATACTGGATAAAGAAACCATACAATCATATAAGAAAAATATTAGCAAACCCAGTAAAATGGGAAAGGAAAAGAAATAATTTTTAAAGGAAGAAAAGGTTGGGGCGCCTGGGTGGCTCAGTTGGTTAAGCGTCCGACTTCGGCTCAGGTCATGATCTCGCAGTCCGTGAGTTCGAGCCCCGCGTCAGGCTCTGGGCTGATGTCTCAGAGCCTGGAGCCTACTTCCGATTCTGTGTCTTCCTCTCTCTCTCTGCCCCTCCCCCGTTCATGCTCTGTCTCTCTCTGTCCCAAAAATAAATAAACGTTAAAAAAAAAAAATTTTAAAGGAAGAAAATGTTAATGAATATATTTTCCCAACCTCACTAGTAACCAAAATATGCAAATTAAAGTAACAAAAGGCACAATTTTAATTTTTTAAAATGTTTATCTGGTTTTGAGAGAGAGAGAGAGAGAGGCAGAATGAGTTGGGGAGAGGCAGAGAGAGAGGGAGACACAGAATCTGAAGCAGGCTACAGGCTCTGAGCTGTCAGCACTGAGCTTGATGCGGGGCTCGAACCCACAAGCCATGAGATCATCACCTGAGCTAAAGTTGGATGCTTAACTGACTGAGCCACCCAGGTGCCCCCAAAAGGTACAATTTTAAATTAATAATGCTCAATGCTTTTACATACTACTGGGGGATATATCAATTGCTTTAGTCTTTCAGTAAGCTATTTATTAGTACTTATCAAGAGACTTAAAAATGTAAATATATCTATAACCTGTGATTCTACTTCTAGGAAATGTTTATAAGGAAATCATCAAATAAGTCTTCAATGAGTTATTTACAAAGATGTGTATGCCAGTGCTATTTATGACAACAAAATGTGCAAACAACTAATTCAGGTAAGGATTTACTAAGTTATGGAACATCCATATTATAAGAATGCCATTTATCCTCTACATCATTGGGTAAAGCTTGTGATATAATGGCAAGTTGAAAAGTAGGATAAAAAATTGTATATCAACTATGTTAAATATCCAAGAACGTATGGAAAGGAAATACATTAAAATCTTAATATTGGTCATTTCTGGCTAGTTGAATTATGAGTACATTCTTTTCTGTATTTTCCACAACTGTTATATATTGTCTTATAATGAAAAAAAATTAACAAAAGTTGTAAAACTCCCAATAGGCTCCTTGGGGAAGTCTAAATAATAAGGATTTTGAATGGCAGTAGCAGAAGGTAAAACCCAGATGACGGAACAGATCTTTTAACATAATCGAATAAAATATTAATGTACAGATTTTACCTGCCAGTCTCAATTTCTTTTTCCCAATTCCTTAGGACAATAATTCCCAACCTAGATTTTGGAACACCTCATGTTATTGTCAATTATCTCATGAGGGGCACAAAGTTTTTCTTGGATATTTTCCAAGATATCACTTGTTTTAAAAATTTGCAGGGAAAAAAAATACTAACAGGGAACTTCACCCTGTTTAAAGCAATCAACATCTATTTTGACGTTCGTCAGAGAATTAAAAAGTAATCATTGAAAGGTAATTTTGCAGGAGTGGTAGCTAGATTGGGATGGGGGCAGAGAGAGTACAGAAGTTAACAAGAGAATGATTTTATCTTGTTTCCTACTGTGCATAATTTCAAAATCACTTATTCCACTTCAACAGGGGCTAGGGTGTAAATATCCAAAGGGTATCCTGATGCCATTCACTGCTTCATTCTTCAGTGTTCTGTATCTTTTTATACTTCCTGTGGCTCCTTTTTATTATCTACACACGTTTTATAGAACAGATCAGTAAACCCATAAAATGAAACTGGGAGAGAAAAGTAAACCTTTTATCTTTCACTGTGATTCTAGATAAAAGCTTCTGATTTAGTATTCTATAGTTTTCTTTTAGATCAAGGGTTAGCAAGCTATGGCCTACAGGCCAACTCTGGCCCACCAGTTGTTTTTGTAAATAAAGTTTTATTGGAATAACCACATAGTGACCCTAATACAGAAGTCCCTATGGCTGCTTTCGTGCTACAGGGGCAGAACTAAACAGCTGCAACAGAGACTGGATGGTTGATGGTTCCTAAAATATTTACTATCTGGCCCTTTACAGACAAAATCTGCTGACCCCTAGTTTGGATTATAAATTCCTACAAGCTTGTTTGGCAGAATGTCTTCTTTCTGTACTTTTATAACCATCATTGAAGAGGAATAATACTCCCAAAACTCTAATATATATTATCAGACAATTATAATATAACACAAGCTCAGGTTTACCCAAGCCTAGATAAATTTAAAGACAGGAAAAATTCACCCACAATCTTATATATAGGCCTAAATCTGAAAATCTCTTTGATTTATTTAATTTTAATTAGGAAAAAAAATACACACACACACACACACACACACACACACACATATATATGTATATATTTTTAATCTTATTTTAAAGGAATAGAACAGTAGGCAAGGACAAATAGAATGTTCTCCAAGATGTTTCCTGTTATCCTCTCCCCATCTGAGCCATCTCCCCATCTGACTGAGCCATCCAGGTGCTCCTATAATCCACAACTTTCAGAGATGTCTCAGATATAATTTCCAAGATGATTTGGAATCTGTATGTTTCCAGTTTAGAAAGACTGTGTGGAGTAAGTATCTGGATTAAATGAAAAACTAACATGTTCACCTAAGAATGTGTGTACGTGTCACTGTGGAAGGTTGCAGACTATTTAGAGAGAGGTTTGTTCCAAAGCCGAGATTAGGAGACTAACTGGCAGGAGGCTGGATGAACATATTCATTGGAGGCTGAGGGAACTGGTCTCCAAAGGCGGCCCCAGCAAATGCCCTTCTCGGGATACTGCATGCTGCTTCTCACGTGCACGCTTGCAATTCTTTTCCCCTTTTGAGCTGCCTCATAAGAGGTGCAGCTGTCCTGGGGGAGAGGCCACCTGGGGAGGGGATGTGGGGTAGGACCTTGGAGCATAATCAACAGCAAGAACTGAGTTCCTGGCTATAGGCCCCAGTAAAACTGTTCTCACCAGCGCCCAGATGTTTTAGTGAGCTGTCGGGCATGTGACTGAAGAAGTCACCTCAGAAGTCCCAGCCTCAGTGGGACCCATAGAGCCCATAGAGCAGGCACAAGCTGATCCCACACGCCCTGTCCAAATTCCAAACATCAGAACAAAGAAAATGATTGTTAGTTTAGGTCAGGATAGCTGGTATGCAGTGATTGATAACCGAAACAGGATAAAGTCACATAGCCTTCTGCTAAAATCTATTTTTAGGGGCACCTGGGTGGCTCAGTCGGTTAAGTGTCCGACTTCGGCTCAGGTCATGATCTCTCGGTTTGTGGGTTCGAGCCCCACATCAGGCTCTGTGCTGATAGCCAGGAACCTGCTTTGGATTCTGTGTCCTCCACTCTCTCTGCCCCTTCCCCTCTTTCACTTTGTCTCTGTTTCTCAAAAATAAATAAATGTTAAAGAAAAAATATTTTTAAACAGATTTTTTTTAATTTTTCTTTAATGTTTTTATTTATTTTTGAGACAGAGAGAGACAGAGCATGAACGGGGGAGGGGCAGAGAGAGAGGGAGACACAGAATCGGAAGCAGGCTCCAGGCTCTGAGCCATCAGCCCAGAGCCCGACGTGGGGCTCGAACCCACGGACCGTGAGATCGTGACCTGAGCTGAAGTCGGACGCCCAACCGACTGAGCCACCCAGGCGCCCCAAAGAAAAAATATTTTTAAATCATTTTTTAAAAAATGTTATGGTTTGTCATTTCATACAGAAATCATCCACAGAAAACTCAGTTTTTCTAAGAATTTATTAGGTGGAGTCTGAAATTTGAAATTTGAACAGATATACTTTAGAAAGGATAGAAAGATTCAGGGAGGATTTTTAAAAACAGTAATATATGTCACAGAATATATAAATATATAAAGTTATTTATATATAAAAAATAATATATAATAAAAATTGTATATATATATATATATATATATATATATATATATAAACAATTTTAATCTTATTTTAAATGAATGGAGCATTAGGGGAAGACAAATAAAAAAGCAACCCAGTAGTACTAAGCACTTAAGATAATTGTAATTTAATAGTAATGAATACTTTTTATTAGGTGATTGCTATATTCCAAACACTGCGCTAAGTGCTTTACATCTATTTTCTCATTTAATCCTTACAACACACCTGTGAGATAGGTGTTATTGCTGCATTTTATACAGATGAGGAAACTAAGTCTCAAAGAGCTTAAGCAATTTGCTGAAAGTTACACAGCTAGGAAGTTGTGAGGGTGGGATTTGAACCTAGCCAGCCTGACTCGAAAGTTATTTAACTGCTTAATGTACTAAATAGCTTCCACCTTTAATAGAAAAATAGTTTCATTATTCAGATACTTTTAGGTTCACAGAGGAGAGTGTCTCACAGTAATAACAACTAAAAATAAAAGCCATATTTTGGTCTTAAGTGACCCAAAGTATTTTGCATGCAATTTAGCATCCTTTTGCATTACGGCTAGGGGATTTGGTCAGATTCACGCTATATAATTCTGGGAGGATATAGGAAAATTTCTCATACACAGTATGTGCATCTGTCCTTTTGTTAGTTTATCTTATATTTCCTACAAGATTAAAATAGTAATCAAAAACCTCTCAACAAAGAAAAGCCCAGAACCAGATGGTTTCAGTGGTGAATTCTACCAAACGTTAAAAGAAGAATTAACACCAATCCTTCTCAAACTCTTTCAAAAAATAGAAGAGGAGGGAACAGTCTCAAACTTACTTTACAAAGCCAGCATTACCCTAATACCAAAGCCAGATAAGGACACTACAAGGAAAGAAAATTACAGGGTTTTAACCCTGGGTGGTTAAGTCGGTTAAACATCTGACTCTTGATTTTGGCTCTGGTCATGATTTCACGGTTGTGAGATCAAGCCCTGCATCAGGCTTCGAGCTGGGTGTGGAGCCTGCTTCCGATTCTCTCTCTCTCCCTCTTCCTCTGCCCCTCCCCAACACCCCTTCCCAGCTTGTGCACGCATGAGCCCAATCTCTGTCTCTCAAAAAAAGAAAATTACAGGCCAATATCCCTGATGAATATTGATGTAAAAACTGTCAACAAAATATTAAAAAACTGAATTCAACAGCAACCTTAAAAGGATCATATATCATGATCAAGTGAGATTTATCCCTGGGATGCAAGGATCGTTCAACATACACAAATTAACGTAAATACAAGATACCACACGCTAATAGAATGAAAGATAAAAGTCATACGATCATCTCAATGCAGAAAAGGCATTTGGTAAAATTTAATATCCTTTCATGATAAAATCTCTCGACAAATTGGGTATAAAAAGAACATATCTCAACATAATAATGGTCATATATAACAAACTCACAGCCAACATCACATTCAACAGTGAAAGGTTGAGAGCTTCCCTGACAAGATCAGGAACAAGACAAAGGTGTCTACTTTCATTGCTCCTATCCAACATAACATTGGATGTCCCAGCTGGAGCAATTAGGCAAGAAAAAGAAATAAAAGTCATCCAAATTGGAAAGGAAGAAGTAAAGCTGTCGGTTTGCAGATGATATCTTTATATACAAAATCCTAAAGACTATCAAAAACTACTAAAACCAATAAATGAATTCAGTAAAGTTCCAGGATACAAAGTCAACATATGAAAATCTGTTGTTTCGATACACAAACAACAAAATCTCTGAAAAATAAATGTTTTTCTGAGTTCTGTGAGCTGCTCTAATACATTATTTGAACCCAAGGAGGAAGTCACTGAAAACTCCAATCTATAGCTGGTTGGCCAAAAACACAATAACATTCTGGCTTCTGACTGGCTCTGAAGTGGGGTGGGTGGGAGCAGTCTTGTAGGATGCGGCCCTTAACCTGTGGAATCTGACACCTTCTTCAGGCAGATAGCGTCAGAACTGAGTTGAATTATAGGACATTCAGCTGGTATTGGAGAATTGCTTGCTGATGTGGGAACCACCCCAACCCCCCACATTGGAATTGGGTGTAGAATTGTGTACAGCAATCCCACTCTGGGGTACCATTGAAGAAAATAAAATCACTGTCTTCAAGAGATAGCTGCACCCCGTTTTCATTGTAGCATTATTCACAATAGCCAAGACAAGGAAACAACCTAAGTATGCATCCACCAGATGAATGAAAAAAGAAAATGTGATATACATATCATCCACCCACACTCACCCACTCACCCACGCACACACACACACACACACACACACACACACATAGGATTTGAACCTGAACACGTGTGTGTGTGTGTGTGTGTGTGTGTGTGTGTGTAATTCAACCATAAAAAGAAAGGGACTCCTGTCTTTTGCAACAACATGGATAGACCTTGAAGGCATTGTACTCAGTGAAATAAGTCAGACAGAGAAAGACAAATACTTCCACAGGGCTGAGGAGGCAGGCAGAATGATGGTGTGGAAATCAAGAAGAGGAGCAGGAAAACACTTCCTCCCCCATTGAGCAGGGGAACTGAGAGAGAACAGACATCCAATATCCCAGAGGGATGCGGGAAAGGTCATATCCTTGGGGGAGATCCAGGATTTGCTCTGAGGGCCCCCCAGAGAGAGCTTGGGGCATTTTCCTGATGATAGATCATACCTACGGGCACTTTAAGGTATGTGAGTCACACCCACTTTTGAAGGCCTTTCAAAATACCCACTCTTTACCTACCTTCCACTACAACACCACTTTTCTAAATGAAGCTCCTGAAAACAGGAATGCAGTGAATCATGTTAGTTTTAAGCACCTAATCTCCATGCTTGATAGTATTATTACTGCCTTATCTAGCTATCGATTCAGTCCAGTGACTTTTTCTTTAAAGCTTATTTATTTATTTTGAGAGAGAGAGAGAGAGCACAGGAGGGGCAGAGAGAGGGAGAGAGAGAGAATCCCAAGCAGGCTCTGCAATGTCAGCACTATTAGCACAGAACCCGACTCGGGGCTCTAACACAGGAACAGAGAGATCATGACCTGAGCCACAATCCAGAGTCAGACGCTTAACCAACTGAGCCACCGAGGTGCCCCTTGTTGCCCGAGTTGTTTACCTTTCTAAATCACTCTGAGATAAACACTCATTTATTCAAATATTTATAAATTTCCTCCTTTTCTCAAAATTTCAGCTGAAGTCCCACATTTGAGAACAGCAGGCAACACATTCTGCAGAAAGGTATCAGAAGAACCTGAGTCAGGCTTAGTAAGATACGGCAGAACCAGTCAATCAACCCCTGTCTTCTACCTCAGGCTTACATAAAACAAGACTAGAGGGGCACCTGGGTGGCTCAGTCAGTTAAGCATCGACTTCGGCTCAGGTCATGATCTTGTGGTTCATGCATTTGAGCCCCAGGTGGGGCTCCGTGCTGACAGCTCAGAGCCTGGAGCCTGCCTCAGATTCCATGTGTCCCTCTCTCTCTGCTCCTCCCCTGCTCACGCTCTGTCTTTCTCTATCTCTCAGAAATGAACAAATGTTAAACAAGTAAAAAATAAAATAAAATAAGACTAGAAATCTGAGTAGAGACTAAAGATGCCATCAAAGTAAAGCTTATGCTTGGGTGTCCTTCTAGTCCTTCATGGGGGGAAGAGTGTTTCTCCCCCTACTGCAGCAAACCAAGTGAGGGATGCCCCAAGAACACTAAAAAATAGAAATTAGGAGTGTCTTGCAAGAAGGAAAGACAGTACTTCCTCCTCTGATAACTGTTCATCGCGCCATGGAATTTGGGCCCTGGAGCTACCATGGGTCTATGGTAGAAGCATTCTTAGGAGGGTCTGGCCAGTATGCCCTGGAGTTTGGGGATATACATGGATCCAGAGGGCACTGTTGGCTTCTTTCTGGGAGAACTCTGAAAACTGAGAGTCTGGAGTCCGTCTAATAGCAAGACCAAGGAAGGGGGTATTGGAGGCCTGCCTATTCTGGGAAGGGGAACTCGGCAATAAAAGGCTGTGGGGTAAATTCTGGGCACAGTTCAGAGAAGGGGATCCTAAGAGGGCAACCACACCATTGTCTACATCAGGGAATGTTGCAGAGTCAAAATACCTTTCAGGGTCCCCAAGGAATCCACAAAAGGACCCCAAGAGAGAAACAGCCAGCATCTGAATGCCTGCCATATACAAAGGCCAAGAGAAGACAAATTGAAAGCTAAATAGAAAGATTTTTGCCCCTCTTCCTTCAACCCTCCCTCCCTCCCTCCCTCCCCAACCCAACCTTGTGGGCAGAGCTGCGGAAAGAGCCCTGGAGATTAGTTTTATATAAACAGATTTTTTAAAAGCTTTTTAAATGCAGAATTATGTCATCTATTTTTTTTTAATGTTTATTTTTGAGAGAGAGAGAGAGAATGTGCACAAGTGTGGGTCAGGGAGGGGCAGAGAGAGAGGGAGAGAATCCCAAGCAGTCTCTACACTCTGTGCAGAGCCCAATTTGGGGCTAAATCCCATGAACTGTGAGATTGTGACCTGAGTGGCAATCAAGAATTGGACACTTAACCAACTGAGCCACCTGGGAGTCCCAATGTCATCTTTTTTTTTTTTTTTAATGCAAAAAAGTAATGGCTATTTCCTGAAAACAATTATATCTAAAATGTATTAATGAGAAGCTTGATGTTATTTAACTTGAATAAGAAGTTGAAATCATGAGATGGTCTTAGACCTTCTGTCAATTTTGACTTTGCATATTAATGGTAACCACAGCAGAAAACTTGGGTTATTCATGCAGGTTGGAGGAAGAGGTAGAATCAGAGCTCTCATCTCTCACTTTGCTAGATAAAAGGCAAACTTACACGGGAAAAGATCAAGATTTATTCAAAATTCAAAATGCATTTGCATTCTTTCTGTTGTCTTCAACTCAATGAGGCTATCTTCGGCAAGGTCTGTGTCATTGATGTTCCTTCTATCAGAAAGGAAGGGATTATAAATCGATGTTCAATTTTTAAATCACGTTGGTTGAAAAGTACCCTTCAAGAATTCAGTAGTGTTTCAAGGTGATCTCTGCCTGCAGAGAAAAGTGAAAGCCTGCCTCAACTCCATGTCCATTCCTGTAAAGTACATACAGTTGCATGCCTCCAAGTTCTTCTTCCGGAGAGGCGGCTTGGAACTGGTGGCTAATCTCATCTGTCTCTGCTCCAGCAGCAGCTTCCTGAACATTGCCTGCAGGGTTTTTTTTTGTTTTTTTTTTAAGTTTATTTATTCATTTTGAGAGAGAGAGACGGTGGGGGGGGCAGGGGGGAGGATGTGTGCAATTGGGGGAGAGGGGCAGAGAGAGAATCCCAAGCAGGCTCCATGCTGTTAGCAGGAGGTGAGGGGGTTGGGGGGAGGCTCAGTCTCACAAACTGAACTGTGAGATCATGAGTTGACACTTAACCAACGAAGCCGCCCAGACGCCCGCCTGCAGGATTTTGAATAACAAAGTTCACATGATTGATAAACGAAAAATATACACCAAGTTAAGCCACACTAAAGATTTACTGCTCCCAGTCAACCGCTCTGAGAGCGGACTTTCCTTCTCTCTCTCTCAAGAGAAAGTGAAACTTTGAAGAAAGTCAATTAAGCACTTCAAGCAACTTTCAGTACCAGTGGCCCTCTGTGTAGTAGAGAAAGACTTATATTCTGCTCTCAGTTCTTGGAAAACCTTCTCAAAGAGGAGACAATTCTGACTCTGGCTCTGGAACAGTAGACAGTAATAGCAACATGCCTCTCTTTGGCCAGGCGCATGGAGGCAATCCATGCCAGGACAGATGTCAGGGAGCCAGTGAGGTTGCAGGGGTTCTTCGTCAACAAAGGAGCAAAAACCATATATGTTGCTAAGTATCCAAGGAGTTCCACGGGCGTACAGAAGGTCAAGATTCACTTCCATCTGAAGTGTTGTACAGAAAAGTAACATTTCACTATTTCAAAGACACTGTAAGTCTTTGAAGTATCCAAAAGGGGCTCACTCAGCAAATTTCATCAGATGAAAGAACACACACAGCATAGAGGAAAACCAGGAGCTGGTTGTGCTAAGAGATATCAATAATTTCATTCAGTTAGATGCTAAAAGAAATGAGATCATTGCCAATGTCTCCAAAATCTGCTTTTAAAAATTGGAAGAAATATCAGCAACTCTGGAGTTAATACAATATGACAGAGATTCTGATATAGTTTTCTTTCTCTGCAATGAACTCCAAAGCAGACTATAAATCTTATGACTGCACAGCATCACCAAGGTCTCTCTGAATGTGGCTTCTTTTACCCTACAGTGCTGTATGAACTTTCACAATGGTTAAAGACAGGGCTTTTGTGATGGAGTGAAGCCAAATTTTGATGAAGTTAAATCCTTTAAAAATTCATTTTCTTTTCATGAACAAGATCTTCTCAGTCTATAGTGGCATCTGTTTATTTTTGCTGGCCCAAAATTTCATCTGTTTTTTTTTTTTTTTCAGTTATAGCACATTGATTACTCTTGGGGGCACACCTACCCCACTTTGACAGTCTCTGCTGGGACTAGCCCTAGGCACAGGCGTGACTGCTGTGGCCATGAGGACGGACTGACTTCACAAGCATGGATGTGTAACCCAAATTAGGCCAACGAGATAGAAGCCTGAATCTTTTGTTGGAACAAGTAGGAAAGAGGAGTTCTCTTTTTGCTGGGAGGTAATATAAGTCGAAGGTCAAGGGGGACCACTTTGTGGCAGGGGGTGGGAACATAGTTACTTGAGAATGTTGCCCTCACAGAGGACAACAGAGACAGGTGAGGGTGATAGGACTTTGCCTCTGGACCCAGCCACTCTTCTGACCAGGACCGCCTTGGGCTTTTCAAGTGTGTGAATTAATAAAGTTCTTTTTTTTGCTTTTTATTTTGTCTGTTTGCATTTTTTGTTTGTTTGTTTGTTTGTTTGTTTCAGAATTTGAGCTGGATTTCTGCACTTGAAACTGAAAAAGTCATGAGTGACACAAAAAGTCCAATTCACTCTTAGACAGACAGATATAAGGCAGCTTCTTTAGTTTTGCTGGCTTCATGTGTCCACTGGGAAGAATTTTGCCACACACAAGAAGCACGGAAATCTGGAGCTTTATCAGGTTCAGAGTTGAAGGTAAAAATAAGGGATAATAATGTTTGTTTATTTTCTTTGCTTTCACATTTCCCAACTTACGTTATGCCAACGTAAACAAAGACAGATATCCCTAATCATAAGAACAGGACATAAGTTCCTGGGTTCCTGTCAGTAGACATGATAGTCTAGCAAAAAAGGACACCTTACACTTTGGTTACGGTCTACAACAATCCACCAATTTGTGGGATAAAACAGTAATCTAGTTACATAAGTTTTTTCTCCCTAACAAAATCAAATTTTAAAGTAACAGGACTTTAGTTGAGATGATTAAGAAGCTACTCTCCTCCCATCCAAATACATAGAGAATCTGAATAAATTACTTAAAATACATAATTATACTCAACATAAAGAGAATTTGAAGGTGCCAAAAAGGAAGAAGAAACTCAAACCATCAGCGTAAGCAGTGTGAAGCTGCCTGGTGTGGGGGAAGGGAAAGATTTAGGGCCAAAATAGTCTCCTTATAACTGAATCTTTAATGCCGGCACCAGGATGGGCATGATGGGTCCTGTGCTCACAGTGGGGAAGGTGAAGCTGGGCTTCCCACCCAGGTATGAGTGCTGAAAACTGTCCTATCTGCAAACAAGGACTAGAAGATTCTACCAGCAGGCCTGGTGACAAGATGTGAAGAAAACTTAGGGTGAAAAAAATCATTCAAAAATAATTTACTCCCAAAGAACCTCAGTCTGTGTAGATACAGATCTGTGGTGGCAGAAGCTTTGCATGAGGAAACGACATTAACATCAAAGATATTGAATCCTAATGAAACCCATAGGCAAATGGTAAGCTGCCTCTTGGGTTCACCTCCATAGGCCAGGGCACACATAAGACTCCCATGGAAATCAACCCCTGCTCCAGATAAACTCATTTCAGAAATAATTCCCCAGTCAACATAGACCAACAGTAGTTGAACATTTTGTTATGGCCCAAAGCGCCACATGACAGTTCAAAAAGCTGATTTCCTCTAGAAACACAGCAGTGTATAGTAAAAGAAATGTACTTCCAACTGATTTTATTATTTCACATCAACATACACAAATGCTTTCTAATTTATAAATAGATACATATTACTTATTAACCACATTTTATCTTTCATCTTCCTGGTTCTTAAGATTAAAATCAACCTCCCAGGGGCTTTCGTTTCTACAAAAAGCATTTTTATGATGAATACATTTCCTGATTTGCTTTCTCACTCTTTGAGCCAAGATACCAATGAAGACATTAAGTGACTGGGATTTGGATATTCAGATGTAATCATTCTTTTTCTGAAATAGATGAACTATTATTATGCTCCTACATTCCTGAAGAAGCAGTTCATACACCTCAATTTAACATTTTTTAAAGTTTATTTATTTTGAGAGAGAGAGCAAGCGGGGGAGGGGAAGAGAGAGAGAATCCCAAGCAGGCTCCACGCTGTCAGCGCAGAGTCCGATGCAGGGCTTGAACTTACAAATCATGAGATCGTGACCTGAGCGGAAACCAAGAGTCCGATACTTAATGGACTCAGCCACCCAGGTACCCCTCAACTTAAAATTTTAATACCAAACTGATTAAAGAGTATTAACAGCAGAACTCTTATAGTTACAGCACCGAGACGTATACCTGTCAAAATACTGCCTGTCACTTTATAAGCTGGCTTCCTTCTTCCTGTGTATGTACGACACAGTGGTTTGATGGAAAGATCGCCAGACCAGAGATAAGGAGGCCTGGAGTCCAGCCCTGTGCTGTCCTTCCAACAGGCATCTAACCTCGCGGTAAGTCATATAACGTCCTTAGGCTTCAGCTTCCATATTTATAAACAGGTGATAATATCACCAAGCTTCCATGCCTCACACTTGTGGAAAGTACTGATGGGGAGGCTGAAGGGAATCATGGGAGATCACAGATGTGGGAGAAATCCGGTCACTTAGTCTTCTTCCAATAATACCTCATGTGCCCTTAAGCAAGTTGACTCTACTTTGATGCTTTTCATCTGGGAATCTGTAACTCCCAAAATCCTTCCCACACTCGACACTCTGTTATGAGTTCCCCTGGAACTAGCTTCTCTCTAGATTTCTGTTTTGCATGTTGTTTTTAAGCTAGCATATCTTAGCCTTTCTTAGATCACCTAAAGTTGTTTGTTTCTGTAATTTTATGCATACATTATTAGAGTATCCATCATTAGAGTATCCATTCCCCATAGGACTCTTTTTCAGACTGTACTTATAACCCACGAGTTACACTGATTTTGACCACTACTGTTTAAAAATACCAAACAGAACAGAAAATAATGGAATGCATTACACTTGGTAAAGTTAAGCATTGTTCAAAAAAATTATTTATACACGTGTGTGTATATGTGTTTTTTATTAGGCTACAATGTGAAATATGTTTCTCACTGTCAGTCATGATCAAAGAGCTAGAAAACACCACTCTACACGGTAAAGCAAATACCATCACGTTATCCCCTTGCTTAAAATCCTTTAATGGTGTCTCACTGCCAGGGACAAAGCCCACTATCTTTAACGTGAACTACAGGTCCTAACATTTCTCAGAATCACTTTATTCCATGCAATCCCCTGCTCTCTACGCCCCAGCAACAATGGGATCTTTTCTATTCCTCCTTTAACAGTTTTGTCACATGTCAGACAATGTTCTAGGCACAACAGAGAGTAAAGAGCAGTTTCCCACCCTCACAGAGCTTACATGCCAGGACTTCAGTGACACTGCTCCTTGCCACCGGTGGGCGTGGTCATCACACTGCTCACAATCTTCACCCCCTTCCCCCACTGCCATCCCACATACTGTAGAGCTAATGATCTAACGATCACTTCTTCCTCAGGCCCCAGACCAAAGGCATCAGAGTTACCTTCCCTAGCATGTCCCCATCATTCACTGAAAGATCCTGAGTTTCAAAGACTTATTCAGAAGATAAGAGAATAATGATATCATTGATGATAGAAAATATGACTGAAAAATCCTCAGAATCTAATTTCTCATTAAAGGGAAGCAAACTGGAGACTAAACTCTCTTCATAGTAAATAACACATAGAAAATACAAGTAAAATCCAAAGGATTCACCAGTTCTTACTTAAGAGTCACTTGTTACAAATGAGTCCAGCTCTCTATTCTCTGCACGTTGAAAAGAGGTTAAGAGAATCTTCACAGTTTTACATTTAATATAAAGAAAAAAATGATCCTTTTTACCTCTTTACCCCCTTACCTGAAAACTCAATTATGACTGGAAAGTCATTAAACGATGTAGGAGCTAGGAAGAGGAAAGGCAGGCACTGACAGAGAGGCAGACAATGACCCGTATCTCAACTAGCGAGCAAGAAAGGTAGCTCCCAAAACACGATGCATTTACTCTGGTCGCATTGTTTTCCTTGATTAAAATGGTCTTCCCCTCACTCTTCTTTATCTGGTAAAATCTGTTTCCCTTTGAGATTTCGTTTGCATGACTCCTTTGTGAAACCCTTGACTTTCCCTCAAAAAACTGATCATGTCTCCCTGTGTCCTCATAAATACTGAAGGTATTGTAATTTTCACATGGCATTATAGCTAGTTGGTCAGGGCCTGTCTTATCCCACTAGATTACGTGGGCCATGGAGGCAGGAATTGTGGCATATTCATTTTTCTATTTCCACTTCTCATTCTTTGCACAGTGCCTGGAACTTATCAGGGTTTATTCTGTGTTATATATTTATTGCATATTTATAGAGACTACTTTGAAAGGGCTCTACTAAGTCAGTTTCTTCCCATTCCAAGGCAAATCTTTCCATGACTACCTAAAAATATTCTGCCCTCGCTTGTGATCTTCTCCTGCTGCACCTGTTTCTATTCTTATTCTGGAATATTTCCCCCATCCATTGCTAGGACTCAATAAAGTAAGAGATGGAGAAAACACAAGTACAGTTACACTAAAATAAAAAACGAAAGAAAAAGGGCATTGCCCTAAGTAAGATCTGGTAATGTCTGCTGTTGTATTGTACAGGTACATATTTAATTAGTAATGCACCTTAAAGAACAGATCTGGAAAACCCAAGCTGAATTTATCACACAGAAAATTCCTTCTAAACCGTAAGAGAATACTTAAAGCTTACTTCCTTGGGCCCAGATGGTCTTTAAAAATTTTACCATGTCTATATTTTACATCCAAAAAGTTATTCAAATGGGTACCCTCAGCAAGTTCAAAACTGTCTAACAAAGACATGAACTTAACTTTTTAAGTTATTGCTATTTAAAGATTGATATGCAAAAAGGGCACCAAACAAGTTGTAAGATAGCAATGAGTTGTTTTTTGGTCTAGAAAACTAGAAGGACAAACTAAAGCATGTGACAAATTGTAACTTGGTGAAAAAGGGTGAAAAACTGAAATCATGTCAGGATTTTCTACTTAACAATATTATCGAAATGCTGACCAAAAGGTTTTTCTGAGGTAAAGAGATTTTGACAGGAAGTGGTAAGGTGATTCATCAGGCTTCTTTGGTTATTTTTTAAAGGCAGAGACTCCATCTGGAATAGAGTTGGGATTTTTAAGTATTCATATATACTTATTGGATGCTTCTACTATGCAGAATAAACTACCTCTCTAGGCAAACTTCCTCACTGAGAAGGTTTAATGAAAGGTAAATTACAGGGGTTCCGGGTGGCTCAGTTGGTTAAGCATCTGACTTAGGCTCAGGTCATGATCTCCCAGTCCGTGGGTTCAAGACCAACTTCAGGCTCTGTGCTGACAGCTCAGAGCCTGGAGCCTGCTTCAGATTCTGTGTCTCCCTCTCTCTCTCTGCCCCTCCCCTGTGCATTCTCTGTCTCTCTCTCTCAAAAATAAATAAACATTAAAAAAATTAAAAAGAAAAGAAAGGTGAATTACAGTTCATAATAGAACCTAGGTAAGAAACAAAAATGAACTCCTATTCTTTATTTATTCACTTAGTAAATCTTTATGGCATATCCTATGTGCCATATGCACAAATCTTTGTGGCACATCCTATGTGCCGTGCCACATATCATGCTAGGCACTAGGGGAAAGATGGCACTAGTCTTTGAGGCGTTTATACTCTTACAGAGAGAAATAGGTGTGAAAACAAATGCAAACAAGCATTATAGGATTTGTGACAGAAGGATTCAGAAAATATGAAATAAGAAGAAAGAGGGTCAGTTTTGCCTGGAGGAAACCAGAAAGATTTCATTAAAAAGGTGGCATTCTGACATAACATTCCAGCATTTGAGAGGTAGGATAGGAAAATGAGTGACTAAGAGTTCAGGATGGCTTAGAGGCCAGAAAAAAGTCACCCAACAGAGTTTTTGAATGTTTAGACATTTCAGTATATTTGATCGGAAATAGATTTTTGCCATCAATTGCTGAAATGGCTTTTCTGAATTCATTGGTTGTTGTTACACTGTTCTCTCAGTTTTACATGCCTGACACAGGCCTGACATCCTGTAAAAGTAGGGAGGATGGGCAAAGGCTCAATCTACATACTGTACTTCAAAACTTCCTGGAGAGGGGGGCCTGAGTGGCTCAGTTGGTTAAACACCTGACTTTGGCTCAGGTTATGATCTCATGGTTCATGGATTTGAGCCCCGCATTGGGCTCTGTGCTGACAGCTCAGAGCCCAGAGCCTGCTTTAGATTCTGTCTCCTTTTCTCTCTGCACCTCCCCTGTTTATACTCTGTCTCTCAAAAATAAATAAATGTTAAAACAAACAAACAAACACAAAAAACTTCCCGGAGAAAAAAATGAGAAACAATTGTGTAGAATAGCTCAGTGAGACTTAGTATTTTGGCACTTATTGATAAACTGCCAGAGGAATACCTCTCATGATACCAAATGCTAGGGAATGTGGGGCCATATAAATTGATATAAAGATGGTCGATACCTAAAGGCTCCAGAGACTGACACAGAGATATAGCAACTCAAATTCCTATGTTTATGACAGAAAGGGTAAGAAACATAGGGTTTCCTGGAATTATACAGGGACTAGGTGACTATTACAATTTATCTCTAGTTAATGCTTTGTTAGAAATGTTCCAGTTATAGAGATTATTGCTCAGTGGTCAAGGAATTAGTGGCAATATGCCCCACTGATTTCATAGAGGCAGGAATGCCTGTAGCCTTCCACTGACCCCAAACCATCTCAGTCTGGGCATAATGCCCTAACTCCTGAACTCTGTGTTCCTTGGTCACACCCTCTTCTTTATCAGAGATGAAGGACCTAAAGTTGAATATTATAAAAGGATTATGTTGCATAATTGAATTGAGCTCATTAAAAGTACCTAATGCTTAAAGTTCCTGAAACTAACTTGATGTTTGTCTTATTTGAGGCAATTTCTGGACCAATGATTCCAAGCCTTCCTTGAATCTATAATCACATGCATATTAGAATGAATCAAGATAAAAGTCATTTGGAAAAACATAGCTTTTAAATACTATGACTTCATGTAATACCACAGCAACTTTAGTGTGGATGTCTTTGCATACCATGATGCAATCAATCAAAAATGTCAGTGTTCAAATAGTGGGTGGTTGTCTGAGGTCTTGTTTTTCTGGCAGAACAGGGTATTAGTAAATCCACAATCTGCACATTTGGTCAAGAGGCAATGCCATTAAACTTGACCTTTCCAGTTACCCATGCTAAGAGTTGCATATCAGAGATTTTAGGTGCTGGTTTTTCGAACTCTGGTGCTAAAGTTGTCAAAGAGAATAAATGTTCCAGTAGAAATGCTAGAAATGAAATTATATATTCCCACAGAAGTTATAGAATTCTCCTTTACTATAAATTGGTGAAGTCATACACATAGATGATAATACTTTAACTAACTTGATGTTTAAATATGGAAGAACTCTGATGTGCTCTTTGCTTTCCACTTAAGTTAGGACTTTATTCAATGTTCACACTGAAGCAGAGGTCAAAATTCTGTTTAGAAAGGATGTGGGGTGGCTAATCAAAGATTGACACCTTTTCACTATACACTCAGAAATGTGAGCTAAAAATTAATTAAAGTTCAAAGAGTGAAAAAGAAAGAAAAAGAAGTGTCTTGACATCAGAAACAAAGAAAGAATTCAAACCAAAACCAATAAGTGCACAAGATGGCACCCTGGCATCCTAGTGGAGAGCAGGTCCAGAAATAAGCTCTAATATCTGGAGACTAGGGCTTTAATGACTCTGAGGAGGCAAGAGACATAGCTGTGAGACCATGCAAGTCAGAGAGCTAGAAATGAGACTCTGTCACAAAGCTGGATTCATAGATAGGATACTTCCTCCATGAAAATGGAAGCCAAAACAGTCTCCAGTGGCCCAGGGAAGTAACAAGGAAGCTTGCCATGTGTCCAGGACTCAGGATGGGGACAAAAGTCTCCTATGAAAAACAAAATACCAAAGCCTGTGATGGCTTTGGTACAGATATGGGGTCTGAAATTACAGTAATTTAATTATTGTAATACAATAATCATAAGCTGAGGAATTAATATAAAACTTATTCTTGAATGGAAAAGGCTCCTGCAGGGAGGGCAAAAGCAAAATCACTACCTAAAGAAAACAAACAAAAAATGTTATACCTTTGAAAATTTATAATCTCACCTCTAAATTACTCATGGGTCCCAGAAGATATCACAACTGAAATTGTAAAACACAGCTGAACAACAATAAAAAATACTATATAACAAGTTAAAGGTATACAGCTAAAGATAATTTATAGCTTTGACATATATATGTGTGTGTGAGTGTGTGTGTGTGTGTGTCGAGAAAAAATGGAAGAGCAAAAATCAATGAACCAAGCATTCATTCAAGAAGTAAAAAAAAAAAAAAAAAATAGCATACACCCAAACAAATGAGAAGAAAATGACTATATAGATCAGAAGTTAATGAGGTAAAAAACAGAGAAATAATTGAGAGGAAAAAGAAAACTAAAAACATTAGGAATAAAGACAAAAACCTACCTACAGCAACAGAGATGTTTTTTTAAACCATGAAGATATTACACCAATACATTTGGAAATTTCAAGAGAATGGAAATTTTTCTAAAAATATATAAAGTTTCAAAACTGACTCAAGATGAAACAGACACCCTGATTAAAGTCCTACTAAGTTAAGGAAATTTAAATAGTATTCTAAAGATTACTCAGAAGTTACTGGGCCCTGATATTTTTACATTAACCTTCATAAAAATTTCAGGTAACTTTTATATCCCCTCTAATATAAACTGTTTTAGAAATGGAGAAAGAAGGAAAGCTCACCAATTAACTTTATGAGTCTCATATATCTTTGATATCCAAAGCAGAAATGGGTTATAAAGTAAAGAACTATGGGCCAATCTCAATTATAGGCATAGTTATAAAAATGCTAAATAAAATAGTAGCAAAATGAATTGTTCAATGTGTAAAGAATATATCTTCACCAAGAAGAATTTATCCCAGGAATTCCACCCTGGTTTAACATTAGACATACTATTAATATAACACAGGAGAGTAACAGATTGAAGGAGAAAAACTGTATGGTTTCCTCAATATACACAGAAAAATATCTTGATAAAGTTCAATAGCCATTCATGTCAAAATCCTCTAGCAAACCAAATAAAGAAATTCTTATTGGGAGAGGCAGTCTGCCATGGGTTCCAAACATCCTTACACGCCCTTTCTGAGTGAGTGTGTCAAACCTGAAGGCTTTAACCAGCGTGTCCTTGAGCCATTTCTGTAGCTAGCTACATAGGCAATGACATAGGTAAATGCAATGATAACATGACTACACTGTAACCACTCTACAGGGAAGGAGGATTGCCTTGCTCATTGCTTGGTATAAAAGGTGCTGAGCCCCTAGCTTTGGATTCCCTAGCTGTGGCACACTGGGCCATCACATCACACCATGGGACTTGGGGTAAATAGAACTACTGTTACCATGCTTATGCCCATGCTGTTTTCTCTGGTGAGAATAAAAAACTGTCTTCCTCTGATCCATTATCTCCTTCTAGCATCTATAGCATTATGGCAAGACAATCTGCTGGCATGTGTCTGTCTCTTTTGGAGTCTTATTGGTTTTTGTAATTCTCAGTAAGGTTGGAGTTCTTCTCAGGAAAAACATATCACAAAAAAGCACACAGTGAGCATGATACAATAGTGAAATGTTAGGAACAGACTCTTTAAAGCTAAGAATAAAGCAATCATACCTTCTATCACTGTTACCTATTTATCAATGAACTGGAGTTTCTAGCTACTGCAAAAGATAAAAACAAGAAATGTAGTATAAAGATTAGAATGAAAGAAATAAAATTGTCCTTATTCATAGATTAAATGATTACCTAAGAAAATCCAAGGCAATCTACAAACTATTAAAAGTAAGAGAACCTATCAAGGTCACTATAGTAAAGATCAATGTAGAAAATCAGTAGTGCTTCTATATACCAAAAACTATAATTAGAGAATGTAAAAAAAGGTAAATCCTATTCACAACAACAAAAAAAATCTAAAGGTACCAGGATATTTAAAGAACAGATAGTTAAGGTCTTCAAGAATAAAATTATACTCTTTCCTAAAGGACATGAGTCAAGGCCTAAAACAATAAAGAGATATAATTATGGATAAGAATAATTCACATCATAAAGAGGTCAATTTTCTTCCAAATTAGTCTATAAATCCACTGCTTTCTAATAGAGATACCATTAGATCTTTTCAATAAACTTATAAGGCTTACCCTAAATTTATACTGGAAGAGCCAAAGGCCAAAAATAGCACAGGCAATATGGGGAAGACTAAAAAGAAATCTCACAGGGAGATATTGATAAATGTTATTACATTTAAAAATGTAAACTTCATACACATAAATAAACTCAAAATGGATGAAAGACCTAAATGTAAGACAGGAAGCCATCAAAATCCTAGAGGAGAGAGCAGGTAAAAACCTCTTTGACCTCAGCCACAGCAACTTCTTACTCAACACATCTCTGGAAGCAAGGGAAACAAAAGCAAAAATGAACTATTGGGACCTCATGAGGATAAAAAGCTTCTGCACCATGAAGGAAACAATCAGCAAAACTAAAAGGCAACCTACAGACTGGGAGAAGATATTTGCAAATGACATATCAGATAAAGGATTAGTATCCAAAATCTATAAAGAACTTATCGAACTCAACACCCAAAAAACAAATAATCCAGTGAAGAAATGGGCAAAAGACATGAATAGACACTTCTCCAAAGAAGACATCCAGATGGCTAACAGACACATGAAAACATGCTCAACATCACTCACCATCAGGGAACTACAAATCAAAACCACAATGAGATACCACCTCACACCTGTCAGAATGCCTAACATGAACAACTCAGACAACAACAGATGTTGACGAGGATGCAGAGAAAGAGGATCTCTTTTGCACTGCTGGTGGGAATGCAAACTGGTGCAGCCACTCTGGAAAACAGTATGGAGGTTCCTCAAAAAATTAAAAATAGAACTACCCTACAACCCAACAATTGCACAACTAGGTATTTGTCCAAGGGATACAAGTGTACTGTTTCAAAGGGGCACATGCACCCCAATGTGTATAGCAGCGCTATCAACAATAGCCAAAGTATGGAAAGAGCCCAAATGTCCATTGATGGATAAATGGATAAAGAAGATGTGGTATGTATATATACGAGGGAGTATTACTCGGCAATCAAAAAGAATGAAGTCTTGCCATTTTTAACTACCTGGATGGAACTGGAAAGATACATATCGTATGACTTCACTCATATGAGGACTTTAAGAGACAAAATAGATGAACATAAGGGAAGGAAACAAAAATAATATAAAAACAGGGAGGTGGACAAAACGTAAGAGACTCTTAAATATGAAGAAGAAACAGAGGGTTGTTGGAGGGGTTGTGGGAGGGTAGATGAGCTAAATGGGTAAGAGGCATTAAGCAATCTACTCCTGAAATCATTGTTGCACTATATGCTAAATAACTTGGATGTAAATTTAAAAATTAATTAATTAATTAATGGTAAAAAATGCAAATTTCAGTGAACACTGAGCAATGTATAGAATTGTTGAATCATGTTATACACCAGAAATTAATATAACACTGTATGTTAATTATACTTTAACAAAAAATTGCAAACTTCTACATTACATAAGGAATCACTAAAAAGTTAAACAAAAAAATACTTAAAAAAGTTAAACAATAACAACAAAAATGCTATAGAGAAGAGCTATTTACAGTACATATAACAAGTAAAGGATTAGTGTTAGAATATAGGAATAACTTAATAAGGACAACTCAGTAGAAAAATGGGCAAAGGATAATTAATTCACAGAAGAGGATGTTTCTATAACTAATACACATAGTAAAAGATTTCAACGTTACAACATGTAGATTAAACTACATTAAAATTCAAAATGAAGAACATTCCATGAAAACATGAGGATTGTATTCTCCAAAAGAAAGACTGAGTGAAAGGAGACTAAAGACGTGCAGCAATCAAATGCTACACATGGTCTTGAATTGGATCCTGGACTGGGGAGAAGAATGATATAAAGGACATGATTAGTCAATGGACAAAACTGTGGGTGGTAGATTAGATAAAAGTATTGTATGTCCAATTAATTGTCCTGAAGTGGACATTGTACTTGGATAATATAAGAGATGTTTTTATTCATAGAACATACACATTGAAATATTCAGGTATAAGGGGGCAGAATGCACACAGCTTAACCTGAAGTGATTCAGAAAAATATGTATATATAGAAACATAAATAAAATGAGGCAAGGGGCCCCTTAGTGGCTCAGCCGGTTGAGCATCGACTTCAGCTCAAGTCATGATCTCACAGTTCATCAGTTCAAGTCCCACGTAGGGCTCTGTGCTGACAGCTCAGAGCCTGAAGCCCGCTGCAGATTCAGTGTCTCCCTCTCTCTCTACCCCTCCCCCGCTTGCACTCTGTTTCAAAAATAAAAATTTTTAAAAAATGAGGCAATGTCTCTCTCTGTCTCAAAAATAAATAAACGTTAAAAAATTTTTTAAAAAAAATGAGGCAAAATGTTAATAATTGATGGATCTGGATAAAGAGTATCTGAAAGTTCTTTGTACTATTTTTCCAACTTTTCCACAAATTTGAAAATATTCACACATAAAAAGTTTAAATAAAAATCCAACAACTATACTCTGATAACATTTTTCATGCATCATGTTGGCAAAAATTTAAGAGTTGGATAATACCAAATGTTGGTGAGGATGCAAAAGGTGGGAACTCGGACCTTTTGATAAATTTACATTGGAGAAGAATTTCATACTTTCTAATAAGGTTAAAAATTCACATATTCTTTACCTAGCAAGTCTACTTCTAGGTAAAAACCCTTGAGAAACTTTTATACTGTAAGGAGAGACAGACAAGGGTGCTCACTGCCACACTGTTTGCACATTTGGTCAAAAGGCAGTCCCTTAAACTTGACCTCTCCAATGACCCACACTAACGAGTGGCATTCAGAGATTTTAGGTGCTTTTTTCCCTCACTTTGGAGCTAAAGTTGTCAAAGAGGATAAATGAATCCTTTCTGAAATGCTGGAACTGAAATTAGATATTCTGGCAAAATTGTAGAATTCTCCTTTGCTAGAAATTGGTCAAGTCAAACACATACAGATGATAATACCAAAATTACTTGATGTTTAAATGTGGAAGGATTGTGATGTGTTCTTTACTTCACACTGAATTTATGAATTCATTCAGTGTTCACACTCAAATAGAGTAGTATTTTCATATAGTGAAAAATTACAAAAACAGAAAAAACTGTATATCTATCAATTAGGGATTGGATAAATAAAGTATGGCTTGCATAAAATGTAAATCTCTATAGCAGTTAAATAGACTAGACATGCTTATATCATCATAGATAAATCTCAAAACCCATAACATTAAGAATTTTAAAAAGCAGATTGTGAAAGATGGACAAAAGCAATATGATACTATTTATGTAAACTTAAAAAACTTTTAAACAATAATATATATCATTTATGGGAACATACACATGCAATAAAAACATTAAAACATGAGTGGAAAGGATATACAATGATTTCAGTTTAATAGTAGCAGCTAGAAAGAGAGGAAAGGGAATGGACCAGATGAGGGCACTCTTAAAACAATTCTGTATTGGGGTGCCTGGGTGGCTCAGTCGGTTAAGCGGCCGACTTTGGCTCAGGTCATGATCTCGCGGTCCGTGAGTTCGAGCCCTGCGTCGGGCTCTGTGCTCACAGCTCAGAGCCTGGAGCCTGTTTCAGATTCTGTGTCTCCCTCTCTCTGACCCTCCCCCGTTCATGCTCTGTCTCTCTGTCTCAAAAATAAATAAACGTTAGAAAAAAATTAAAAAAAAAACAATTCTCTATTAATTTTTTTCTTAAAAAAAAGGAGACAGATATGGAAAATTACCAAACTATTTTTTGTGTGTGAAATGCATAATGAATAATTTAAAAGAAAAAATTTTTAATTATTTTATTTCATTAAGAAATTTTAAAAAAATTTTTGTTTCTATTTATTTTTGAGACAGAGAGAGAGCATGAGTGGGTTAAGGGCAGAGAGAGAGGGAGACACAGACTCTGAAGCAGGCTCCAGGCTCTGAGCTGTCAGCATAGAGCCTGATGCAGGGCTTGAACTCACAAGCCGGGAGATCATGACCTGAGTCAAAGGTGGACGCTTAACCAACTGAGTCACCCAGGCACTCCTAATTTTTTTATTTTAGAGGGGGAGAGAGAGATTGAGTGTGAGTGGGGGAGAGGGGCATAGAGAGGAAGAGAGAGAGAAAAAGAGAGAGAGAGAGAGAGAGAGAGAGAGAATCTTAAGCAGGCTCCACACTCAGCGCAGAGCCCAATGTGGGGCCCTACCCCCTGACCCTGGGATTATGACTTGAGCCGAAATAAAAAAATTGGATGCCTAACCAAATGAACCAGCCAGACACTCCTAAAAGAATTTTATTTTATTTTATTTTATTTTATTTTATTTTTAATGTTTATTTATTTTTGAGAGACAGAGACAGAGTGTGAGTGGGGGAGGGCCAGAGAGAGAGGGAGACACAGAATCCGAAGCAGGCTCCAGGCTCTGAGCTGTCAGCACAGAACCCGACACGGGGCTCGAACTCACAAGCCGTGAGATCATGACCTGAGCCAAAGTCAGATGCTTAACCTACTGAGCCACCCAGGCACCCCAAGAAAAGAATTTTAAAGAAAGACATGGATGTATATTAGCACTCTTTGGAACTTAACAGCATATCCATAATTTCAAAGGAGATCCCATATTTAAAGCTCTCCTAAAACAATAATATAATAGTAATAAGTAATAATTTTTCACATCTCTAGCAAGAACAGCTCAAGGAAATAAAACTTTTTAGGTTTACTCTTTCAGAAGTTGATACAGGGAATTTTTTTTTCCTAAATTGTTCTTTATAAATCATCAGGTATACACTGACCTACATTTAAGGTTTTAGTCAGATCTCAAGTGCTTCTGCACTTTTCCTTTGGAGTATAAATATTTTCAGAAGGAGCATGTCAAAATATGATGAGTATCAATTATTGTTGTGTGTATTTAACACACGATTGCTATAATTCCCTAAGGCATTGCACTTCCAATTGGGAGATATTCTTTGTGTTTTTTTCTTCTTTGAAAGATAAAGCCTGCCAAGTTTTTTTTTTAAACAATTCTTGCTTTTAAATGTAACATCCATAAGCAGAAATTACATGGTTCATTTAACTTGAATGCCCTATCATGAAACAAACTTAACTTGTTTAGAAACTGGTTTGCTTTCAAAAACAAGCTTATATTTTGGAAATAATTCATAATCACTTTGTTCATTTTTGCTAGACAGAATGCTTAACAAAGTCAGGAATGAAAATCAAGGTGTCGTGATGTCCAGTTTCCCTAGATTTAGCCTCTAAAAAAAAAAATCCCTTAATAACAACTTTAAGATAATCTTACAAAAACATAGGGGAAGCTTGGATGTTGAAAGAAAAAATGTTGCAGAGCCTAGGTGGCTCAGTCTCTTAAGCGACCGGTTCTTGGTTTCAGCTCAGGTCACAATGTCGTGGTTCGTGAATTCAAACCCCACATTGGGCTCTGCACTGACAGTGGAGAGCCTGCTTGGAATTCTCTCCCTTTCTCCCTCTGTAAAATAAATAAGTAAACTTTTAAAAAAAAGAAAAAAATGTTTACCAATATGTTTTTAATTACCTGTGATAAATGTAAATGGACATGATACAGAAAACAATGATATTTAGTAAATGCTTAATGGGTAACAAAACCCTATGAGAGTAAGACACTGTTTTGTATGTGTAAGAAAGGTAGAAAAAAATGGAAAACGCTCCTTCAGAACCTGCAGAACATGACAGTAAGAGGATAAGGAGAAGGTTAAACAATGTTAGAGACACTTATTAACAAGCTATGTTCAGAGATGCCAACAATATATAGTGTCAGAGAAGCTGAATCAAGTGTACCTAAGGCTTTGTGGCCTGGATGAATTTTAATTTGTATGTGTTAGAGACTATTTCAGGCAGTTCTACAACCCAATATTGGCCAGATACCCTTGTACTGAATTTCTGATAAAAGTGCTATAGATCGGTAATCAAATATCTTGTTTTTAATTTTTAAAAAAATTTTTAGTGTTTATTTTTGAGAGAGAGAGAGAGAGAAAGAGAGAGAGAGAGAGAGAGAGAGAGAGAGAGAGAGAGAGAGAATCCAAAGCAGGCTCCAGGCTCTGAGCTGTCAGCACAGAACCTGACATGGGGCTTGAACCCATGAACCTGGAGACCATGACCTGAGCTGAAGTTGGACGCTCAACCAACTGAGCCACCCAGGTGCCCCGGTAATCAAATATCTTACAGGCAGGAAAAGACAAAAAGGAAGAGGAAAAGGAGCAGCAACATAAGGAGGTACAGCTTTATTATACACAAATGGAATGAGGAGGTAATCAACAAAGAGCAATAAATCTTTAGGCCTGAGAGCAGTGGTGATAGTGAAAACACTTAGCCCAGGTAAGGATTCAGCACCATGCAATCCCTGCCAATCCTTGCAGGGCTCAGGCGCTGCAGGGACCCTTGCAGTGCCAGTGCAGGGAAGGTCAAGGAAATGGGGTGCAGAAGGAGCCCCCAGAGGGCTCTGGACAGCATCTGCTTGCTCAGGGGTGTAGTAGTGTGACAGTATCTTAACAGTGAGGCTGCACAGGTGCACACAGGTGGGTGCTACCTGCCCTAACTAAAGGGGCTTTAGAGAGTACTTCTTCCTGCACTCCCCAGGCAGCATCATTCTGTGTCACCAGGCCTTACTTTCTAGACAAAGGACCACAGCTCTGCTGGTCTCCCTCTCAGAATTCTGAGGAGCTGGACCAATGTCTACAATTTAGAAACTTTTGGCATATTCTAGAACTAGAGCAATACCTGTGAACAAACCAGATTCTGGTATAGAGACTTTGCTACTCTGAAACCTAAAAATTGTCAATGTGGTTTAAACAAAAAATTCAGTCATTAAATTACTATATAGCACTACAGAAGTCTTAGCAGTAAACATAAGCAAGCTAGTCAATGGTAAAGAAAATGAATGGGGGAGGTACCTACTGTCCACTAATGTTCAGCATACAAAAGAATGACAATTATAATATTCATTTGACAAAAATAGTATAGTAACCTCACCTAATCAGTTTTCAGGGCTAGAATTATTCTGCATAGGTGTTTTTAAAACAGATTTAAAAAATTTTTTTAATGTTTATTTTTGAGAGAGAGAGAGACCACAAGCACAAGTGGGGGAGGGGCAGAGAAGAGGGAGACACAGAATCTAAAGCAGGCTCCAGGCTCTGAGCTGTCAGCACAGGAGCTCAAACCCACAAACCTGTGAGATCATGACCTGAGACGAAGTTAGATGCTTAACCCACTGAGCCACCCAGGCGCAACTTAAAACAGATTTAAAAAAAAACAGGCAATTGGGCACCTGGGTGGATCAGTCTGTTTAGCATCTGACTTTGGTTCAGGTCATGATCTCACCATTTACGAGTTTGAGTCCTGCATCGGGTGAACACGAGCCCTACTTTGGGTGAGCACGAGCCTCATTTCAGGTGAGCCCCTCTTCTCTCTCTCTCATGCTCTCTCTCTCTCTGCCCCTCATAGGATTCTCTCTCTCCCTCTCTGTCTCCACCCTCACTCACTTGCACCTTCTCTCTCTCAAAACAAAATTAAATTAAATTAAATTAAAAAAAAAACAGGCTATTACCCTGTCAGAATGGCTAAAATCAACAACACAGGAAACAACATGCGTTGGCAAGGATGTGGAGAAAGGGGAAGGAACCCTCTTGCACTGTTGGCAGGAATGCAGACTCTTGCCTCCACTCTGGAAAACAGTATGGAGTTTCCTCAAAAAGTTAAAAATAGAACTACCGTAGGATCCAGCAGTTGTACTACTAGGCATTTACCCAAAGAACACAAAAATACTAATTCAAAGGGATACATGTACTCCTATGTTTATAGCAGCATTATCTATAATAGCCAAATTATGGAAACAGCCCAAGTGTCCATTGACTGATGAATAGATAAAGAAGATGTAGTGTACACACACACACACACACACACACACACACACACACACACAATGGGATATTAGTCATAAAAAAGAATGAAATCTTGCCATGTGCAACAACATGGACAGAGCTAAAGAGTATAATGCTAAGCGAAATAAGTCAGTCCAAGACAAATACATGATTTCACTCATATGTGGAATTTAAGAAACAAAACAAATGAGCAAAAGAAAAAATGAGAGAGACAACCAAAAAACAGACTCTTAACTATTGAGAACAAACTGCTGGTTATACAGGGAGGTAGGCAGGGGGAGAGTGAAACCGATGGTGGGGATTCTGGAATGCGCTTGCTGTGATGAGCACCATCAAGGGACACTATCCAGAGAGTAGAGAAGCTATAAACTGGGAAAGCGCATATACAGTCACGGCATATTTTTGCACATGCTTTCTTTATGCATATGTATCATTTATATTACAAAAGGGTATAATTTTATAAATATTAATGTGTATAATCAATAACTTGTAAAGAAGAAAGTTTCTTTTCTAAAATAGGTAAAATATTTAAACAATCACTTCACCAAAAAAGGATATCAAATAGTCAATAAGTTTATGAAAAGGTGTTCAACATCATTAGTTAAAGATAAACATCATTAGGGAAAGATAAACCAGGGCGCCTGGGGGACTATTGGTTAAGAGTCTGACTTCGGCTCAGGTCATGATCTCACAATTTGTGGGTTCGAGCCCTGTATCGGGCTCTCTGCTGTCAGCACACAACCTGCTTTGGATCCTCTGTCCCACTCTGTCTCTGCCCCTTCCCTGCTCAATCTTTCTCTCTCTCTCAAAATAAATAAATAAACTTATTTTAAAAAGATGAACCATGATGAGATACATCATCAACCATCAGTGCACACCAGAATGGCTAAAATTAGAAGGACTGATGAGCAACTGGAATCTAATACACTGCTGATAGGAGTGTAAATGGGTATGGTCACTCTGGAAAATGTTTGGAAGTATCCACTAAATGAAGCATATGTTTGCCATATGTCCCAGAAATTTAAATTCTGTGTATACCCAACAAAAATGAATACATATTTGTGTTCCCCAAAGACATATATAAGAATGTTCATTAAAAACTTCATTCATAATAGTATGAAACCGGAAACAATCTAAAGGTCCAATTACAATAGAATGTATAAATTATGACACAGTTGCATAACAGAATATTACACAGCAATAAACTATTTTGCAAAATATGGATAACTCTCATAGATGCAATACTGTGTGAAAGAAGCCAGATATATTCCATATGATTCTGATGATTTGAAGATAAAGATGGCAAAATTAACCCATAATAAACATAGGTCAGAAGAGTAGTTACTTTTATGATGGAGGGGGCAAGGACAGTGCACAAGAACGCTGTCTGGGGGCGCCTGGGTGGCTCAGTGTGTTAAGCATCCAACTTCGGCTCAGGTCATGATCTCGTGGTTTGTGAGTTGGAGTCCCATGTCGGGCTCTGTGCTCACAGCTGAGAGCCTGGAGCCTGCTTTGGATTCTGTCTCTGTCTCTGTCTCTCTCTCTCAAAAATAAATAAATAAACTTAAAAAAAAAAACCTTAAAAAAAAGAAAGCTGTCTGGAGTGATGGTATTCTGTATTATCCGGGTTGTGGTCACATGGGTATATACATATATAAAAATTAATTGAGTTGTGCAATTAATATCTTTGCACTTTGCTCTGTGTAAGCTATACCACAATTAGAAATGAAAGGAAGGGGGCACTTGGGTGGCTCAGTCGGTTAAGCATCCAACTTCAGCTCAGGTCATGATCTTCTGGTACGTGGATTCAAGCCCTGTGTCGGGCTCTGTGCTGACAGCTTGGAGCCTGGAGCCTCCTTTGGATTCTGTGTCTTGAGCTCTGTCTCTGCTTCTCTCTCTCTCTCAAAAGTAAATAAACATTAAAAAAAAAAAAAGAAGAAAGGAAAGGAAGGAAGAGGAGACGGAAGTGAAAGAGGAGCAATGGAGGTAAGGGAGGAGAGAGGAGAGATCAGACCTATTATATCATGCCACTGCTTTAGACACTGTGATTTCATAAGGAAGCACCAAAGAACCTAAAACAATACCATAATATTTTCAGCTTTGTTAACAAGTCTCTAACACCCAGCATTTCCAAACAGTAGAACATTTTTTCTTTGGTAGATATGAGCAGAACACAGTTTTCTTTACAGGTCCATCCTACAGGTGATTCATTTTAATGCTATTTGTCCTTGAACAATAACTGGCTTTATGGATAAAATTAATTAAACTATTTACCTAGACCTAGGGATTATTTTCAATTAAAATAAACTGCAGACATAAAATAACAATTTACTCAAAGTTTGGCTCAAAAATGTATCCTCTGCCAAAAGAATAGGCACCTAAATTATTTTCATAGCTATTATAAAATAGTCATTAATGACAAGTTATAGCAGCTGAAAAAAGCCAAAATATCACAATCCAACAGAAACTTACCTCTCATTATAGGACTCAATTAGACTAGAAAATTATGTAAAAACATAAAAGTGATAAAATATGCTTTTATGTTGTACATATTCATAAAAGGAAATGTCAGAAAAGACTCAACCGTCTCTATCACAGACAAAAATATCCAGCTAACATACATTGTGTAAGTTACTTCAAATTCCTGCTCAAGAAAGAAAACTCATACTTCTGAAACAGGTAAATAATTATTATGTTCTGAAATATGACTTAAGAAGACAAACTAAAAAAAAATGAGATCTCTGTTTTACCAGAATTCTTTGAATTTTGAAACAACTGATCACTTTATCTCATAGTATATTTTTAAAGAATAAATTAACTTTGACAAAATTTGGAACATTACTACGGTTGATAAATTTTTTATCAGGCATCTACAATTGGATTTTGTAAAAAAAAAAAAAAAAGCAGTTCTACTTACTATCTTAAGAAAAAGCATATTGCCAGTTAATACCCTCTACCCACTTTAATTTCATTCCAGAGTGCTAACAAATCAATAAGAAAACACAAACACACCAATATTAAAATGAGCAAGGGGCATTCGACAAAGGAAGAAACACAAATACATAGCCAATAGGCAATGTCTACTTCCCTAGTAATCGAACAAATATAAATCATACAGCAAAAAGCAAATTTTTACCTAAAAAAGTGGGAGAGATTTTTAAAATTATCAAAGTTACAGATGCAACTATGAAGGGAGACTTGGGGAAAGGAATTTCAATTCCAAGTGTAACCTCAGGACTGAGCCGAGGATAAAAAGGTAAGCAGAAACTCCAACTAAACTCTGGCAATTTAGAAATCGATAAAATTGGTACCAGTTTTATGCCAGCGTTTACTTTTCTGCTTAGGTATTCTCTTTTTTAAAAGTTTAGATGCACTACAGCGCCTGGGTGGCTCAGGTGGTGAAGTGTCCAACTTCACCTCAGGTCATGATCTCGTGGTTCGAGAGCTCGAGCCCTGTGTTGGGCTCTGTGCTGACAGATGAGAGCCGGGAGCCAGCTTTGGATTCTGTGTCTCCCTCTCTCTCTGTTCTCTCTCTTTCCCCCACTCGCACTCTGTCTCTCTCTCTCTCTCTCAAAAATAAATAAACAGAAGAGAAAATTTTTGTTAAGTTTAGAAGTACTAACTATTCCTAATTATCATGATAAGGAATTCTGTGTTTGTTTCAAAATGGATAGAACTGTCAAAAACACTGGTTTTTCTCTTATCTAGCCACCTCTATGGTATACAGCTAGTATTTTTACAGGATGGCTACAACCCAAATACTGTTGCTTATGTGGTGGCATCTTATTCTGATTGTCAGGAGAATACATAAAAAGAAGTGACTTGAGAAATAAATTTGCCAGTCTGAACTACAAAGTGAAAAGTGTAATTTACATGACCATATATCAGATGGTACTTTTCTCTGCACACTGATGGTTGATGCCAGAAATGACTATTCTACTATAGAAATGAAGTAGAATTGTTCCCCCTTTTTAAGAGGATACTGTTTAAAATGAAACTTTTTAATACGTATAAAATTCTAGATTCAACATATTTTTAAGCCATAAGAGCCTTTGCTCTCTAATTGCTAGTAACAGAATTAGAGGGAAGTAATTCAATGAAATAATCTCCCAACAATTCATGAAGAATACTTAGGTCCTAGGCTGGGCTGGAGGGAAGGGGCAGATGGGAAAAGGGATCAACTCTCTCCTCCTTTCTTCACATTTTAAGTGCAATGCAGAAACACACAATGATCTTGCATTAGCCCCAAGATTGTTCAGGACCCAGAAATATTTGGAGGTGCAAAGACAGAGATATCAAGAATATCCACAAAGTGATTTTCAGACTTTTAGGGAAGTTTTTCAATATATGCAGGAAAGAAGTGCATGTAATTTAACACTCTACCAACATGGCAGCAGGGGCTTGAGTTTAAACTCAGAAAAAGCAGTCATAGTGAACGGTCAGGTTCATGGTGGGGTGACCTTATAATTTGTTGTCCAAACAAGGATCTATTCAGAGTAAAAGAGGATGCTAGTAATGAGTGCCAGGTAGGAGGGGAGGGAGGGTGCAGGGGTCAGCTGTGACTGTAGGGGATGGTACCGTAGACCTTTGCTCCATGCCCCAAGATGAAAGTGAGACCTCTTCCATCTCTCCAGTACACCAGAAAAAGGTTACGAGTTTATCTTCCTCAGCCTTTTCCCTTCCTCACCTCTCCTAGGTATTTACATCAAAACGTTTCTTTCCATCTAGAGTTCAAGGCATTTTGCAATTCTAATGATAATTAATCTCACTGTTGTGGAAAATTTGAAAGTTCAACAACTCTTTAAATCCCTACAACTTCATGTTGCTATTTTATTAACTTGCATATCAATTCCTAGATGGCACCACATTGGCCCCCTGCAGACCGGCCTTAACTAAATTATATTCCAAGTTAATATTAGGAGCTATAAAAAGCACCCCCAAGAAATTTGTTAGTCTATTTTAAGAAATTCTCAAAACATTATTCCTTAGATCATAGAATTCTCTTTATAAAGGTGCCTGAGGGAAAATTCTGATGTGAGTACAAAGAAGCGTTGTAACCCTCCTGATGGGTCTGTGCTTATCTTAAAGACTGAACTGAGTAACTTAGACCATTTCTTGTTTTACTGAGAGCATTAGAAAAGTTAGTGCCAGATTCGAGATACAGTCATTACGACCAGCAGGTTTAGCCTTATCGCTTATTAACTTGGGTTCCAACTTTATTTTTTCTTTGTTGTTTTCTATATTTGCAAATCGCACTATACTACTTTGGCATATTTTATGTCCCCTGGAAAGCCCCCTGCAATCCTTGCTGGATTAAGACACAGTTATAAGAATAAGAAGGGAAGGGAAGAGAGGAGACAAAAGTAGAGCTACTGTTTCCAAGTTCTATTTTTACTTTAATCAAGGTCAAATTCAACCCTGTCCCAACTGCCTTTTCCAAAGAGGGCCTGGGTGCCCTGTGGCAGCTCCTGAAGGGCCAGTGGATCACCGAGGAATCTCTGTAGACTTGTTCTGGGTCAGAGTTTAAACTCCTGCGGTTTCCCATCCTAAATAAAGGTGACACTAACCTCCCACCATCCGCAGGGAGTGCCCTGCAGGTTGCCTCCTCTTAGAGGTGATGTGTGTGCTAAGCTGAGCAACACACTGGCTCTCACCTGCTTCCTTCATGGCCAATACTGCACGTCTTCAGGAAAACCTGCCTTGTGAGAAGGGCTGTTTATGAACAAGGAAGTACCTTTTTTGCTTTGTGCAAAATTGACTGACCACAAACAGAAATGAGAACCACAATCATGGCTTCATTAGTCCTAAGTACTAATCATGAAAACTCACCAGCTCAGACAATCATCAACTATCTGGCTCTAAGCAGTATATTCACTGGTTGGAACATGTAGGAGACTGAATATGAAGAACTACAGGAGGAACTTAGGAACTTATCTGTGGCAAACTTGCCAAATATGAAACAATAGATGTGGAAATGAAGAAGTGATCAGAGAAAAAATATGTATGACAAACCATATGATACATTTATATCAGAGACTTGTTAGAAATCCATTCATACCAGAACTTTTCATTTGCTGTGTTGTGTGGTTTTGTTTGTTTGTTTTTTAGGACATAAAGCCCAGCCTTGCAAAATGATTCTTATGCTAGTCTGCATACATTTTACATACATATTTACATATATAAAAGGTATGAGACTTTATACATCTGCTATATTTGGTACTGTAGTAAGTGATTACTTATCATTACTTATGCAAGATATAAGTTTGGGATATAGATTCAAATATTTATAAAAATTATAAACATAATGTAAAGAAATGAACTTAAAACTTGGGAGACCTGGGTTTGGCCCAGATCTGTCACCAGACATCTGGATGCTTTTGGGAAGATCCTCATGAGATTTCTGTATCTTAATCTCCACTGGGCTAGAGCCATGGTTCTCAAACTTTAATTACTTTAAAAAGAGGTTGATTAAAATGCAAACTCCGAGGCCCTACTCAAAACCTACCAAATTTCCATTTCTGGAGGTGGGGAAAGGAATCTGTTTTTTTCTCCAGGTGATTTTGATTTGGATATTTAAGCAACACATTTTGAGAAACCATAGACCTCTTATTTTAAAGGCCCATAAAATTTTTATTCCATGATTAGGTCAAGTTGAATTTTCAACATCCTTTCCCCAAAAAGCTACCTAAAGAGTCCACCTACCTTTCATGGACATGGAGACAAAAGAAAATGATTGCAGGATTTCTGATTAGCTTTCCTGGATATCAATAATTTTGTAGAGTAACTGGGTTACTTAATAGCAATATAATCATTGTGCCTTAACTATAATTTTCTTTTGCAATATGGCTAATTCAAGGACAATGATTCACCAGGTCATATTATTATTTTTTTTAATGTTTACTTTTGAGAGAGAGACAGAGCATGAATGGGGGAGAGGTAGAGAGAGAGGGAGACACAGAATCTGAAGCAGGCTCCAGGCTCTGAGCTGTCAGCACAGAGCCTGATGCAAGGCTCAAACTCACCAACCACGAGATCATGACCTGAGCTGAAGTTGGATGCTTAACTGCCCGAGCCACCCAGGCACCCCCATATTATTGTTAATAATACCTTTAAAAAAATAATAATCACAAGTGCACAGATTATCAAAGGTTTTTGCTAGCTTCTGCATATCAGTAGTACAGAAACCATTTCTAAACACTTAGCTTTTAATTGTGGCATAAATATTAATAATAAAGTCTAAATGATTTAAAAATATTAAACAAAGTTATATTTCTAACACATATTTTCCACTTTCTATTTCAAATCTCAGACATTTCAAAATCTGTCAAGGATGTTACTGACAGCTAGTCTGATCCTACAGAGGAATTGATAGAAAATTCTGTATCTACTAACATGCTTTTACAACACATCAGAGAATTTTCTTTATAAAAAGAAGAGTTTCTACAAAATATAATCATGTTCCTCATGGAGTGTCACCCTTTGCATCACAAACACGAAGTCCTCATGGATGCTACTCTCTAGACGTGGCCAGCAATTAAGCCTGCAATTTTGACTCCACTGACTGCACGTGTACTGTCAACATGACTTTTTGCAACGTCATAGCTTGCCTCCCAGAGCTAAGGCTAATAGGCACTGGAGCCTGCCCCTCCCTGGCTGCTACATGCCATTGAGTTTAGAGATAGACAGGAAGTTGCTGCAGCTGAGGACTGCTCATTGCTTCCTGGGGTACTGCTTCCGTGTCCCTTAGTGGTATTTCCTTCTAAGTGTGAATGCTTAACTACCTTTAGTTGGTCCCCACAGTACAGTAGCTTGGATGTACTGCTCTGGCTATACCGCTGTAACCAGATTATACGAGCACTGTAACTGTCCATATCCACTCAGGACATAGTAGCCTGGGACTGCTGAACTTCCAACCACATGCGGGCTTCCTGGCCAGCAGGGGCCCATACTGTGGGAGGCAGGAAATACCAGGGAAACAGTGCCTACAGGAGCAGCCCTCAACCCATGACTGGCAGTACTAAAAGTTCTAATACAATACCCCTATTCCTCTCTCCAACGGATGGCATAGCTCTAACTTCTACAATGACATTCAGAATTTCCCATGGGGACTAACCTCCATTTAACCACAGTGGAAACTGGCATGATAATTCCCCCTTTATAGGCTGGCTTATCTTTTCTTCTCACTTCCTCACTTCCTATGAGTATTTCCTGAATTCCGTCTGTACTTAAATCCTTGTCATAGATTCTGCTTCTGGGAGAACCCATCTAAGACACCATCTTGTAGGCTGTCATCATCCTCATTAAAACAATCTTTCACTGGGCATGTATTTCTTTTAAAGTAATCTCTGTGAGCAACATAGGGCTTGAACTCAAAACTTCAAGATCGAGAGTTACATACTCTACCAACTGAGCTAGCCAGGTGCCCCACACTGAATGTGGTTTTTAAAATTTAGGATTGGATGGTATGTAACTGTTGGACATAACATTTGTCTTTGCTAATGCCCTTCAACCTCCCCAGGAGCCAGTTAGAATCTCTAAGACAAATAGAATATAAAATCTGGAAAGACATTGATAAATATCACTTCATCCTTTCACTGGTTCATTTTTCATATTTTAGGGAAATGATTCACTTCCAAAGAGGTGAAGTGATTTACCTAAGGTAACACAATCAGAAAGTGGCTGAACCAGGAGCAGAATTTAGATATTTTGGCCACAAGCTCAGGGCTGAAGAGACTATGCTTCAAGCCGGTAAAGAAACCAATATGCTCTTTTACTAAATCAAAGATATATCATGACTCTAGAAGCCAGACATCTTTCTCTAAATCTTTGCTTTCCCCTAAATTTTCCTCATTAGTAAGACCTTCTAAGCTGCAAAATAGTATGTGCACATATCTTAATTTAAATTTTATGATCCTATGCTGAATTAGTAAAACGATGATTGAACATAAAGACATAGATGTATATATCTTAAAAAAGTCCTCAAAACAGCATTTATATGTCATGTCTTCACATTATATGTGTGAACTAACTTTTATAGTTTTCTCCTTTTCTCTTTTGCAATTGTCCAAGTGGTGCAAGGTTTCTACTGGGAGGGAAGTTTAAAAACCCTAACTTTGCCAACCTACTTCATGACTTTGATGGCTTTAATGTTTCACCAACAGACATTCCCAGTAAAAAGGGTGGAAACAACTACTTCACATTAGAACTAGTTCAGTTTCCAAATGCATTAGACATCACTATTTATTGTACTTACACCCTGACCAACTTTGCTGGAAAAGTTATAAACTCAAATTTGTGATTCGGTGGACTTTGACAAGAACAAATCTCGCCCCTCCTACTATAATTGAAGAATCTAAGCCCCAAGGAAGTCAAGTGATTTTACTGGGTTAACATTGCTAGTAAGTAGAGATCCAGTTCTTCAGATTTCTGGTTTACTTCTCTCCCCAAATTGTTATTATCAATCTTTTTTTTTTCTGAAGTCATCTACAAAAGTCCCAAAGGTTATGGGGCTATGATAGGAATAGCTATATCACCTGCTCACACTCCCCTCTCTGTGCTAATAAACCACCAACAAGCCCTCTGACCCATCACCAAGCTTTGATGCCTCAGGGAACTTGGATTGTAGCTACTGTGGGTTCCTGCCCCAAGCCCAAGCCTTGGCTTTGGGGCACCAGAATCTCTTGATAATTTAATCAGAGACCTTTTCAAATCACAAGGGCCAAAAGGAAATTACCCTAGGGATATTTTTGAATTGTTCAATATTTAAATTTCTTAAATACATTGTGTTCAACGTTACTCAAATTTCCACTTAAGAAATAAAAGGGGGGGCGCCTGGGTGGCTCAGTCGGTTGGGCGTCCGACTTCGGCTCAGGTCACGATCTCGCGGTCCGTGAGTTCGAGCCCCGCCTCGGGCTCTGGGCTGATGGCTCAGAGCCTGGAGCCTGCTTCAGATGCTGTGACTCCCTCTCTCTCTGCCCCTCCCCCGTTCATGCTCTGTCTCTCTCTGTCTCAAAAATAAATAAAATGTTAAAAAAATTAAAAGAAATAAAAGGGAAGGTGCGTGCATGTTAGGAACTGAACATGAATAGCTCTGATGGAAAAAGTGTCTCGTGGGGTAACAATTGCTGGAGTTTTGCTCCACCAAAGTCGCACAAGTCAGGACAGTGTCTGTGGTTATCAAACTCCAAATATTGAAATGCCCTAGAGACAACTGTCTTTCAAAAGAACATAAAATAGGTAAGAGTCAAAGTTGAGAATTCAATAGTCGGCCATTTGTCACTAACAAAAATCCATTATTTTCTAGATACAGAATTTTCTTAGAAATGTATTAAAATTTTAATAGTCATAGTAGTGTTGTGCAAATGGGGGAGAGGCAGAGAGAGAGAGAGAGAGAGAGAGAGAGAGAGAGAGAGAGAAGTCCAAGCAGACTCTGTGTGGTCAGTGCAGAACCTGACTCAGGACTTTATCCCAGAAACCACGAGCTCATGACCTGAGCTGAAATCAAGAGTTGGATGCTTAATTGACTAAGCCACCCAGGTGCCCCAGTAGTGTGATCTTTAGAATGTAAAGATCAGTATCTTACTCTACTAATCAAATAAATATTTTCAATTTCCTCTTCTACTTCAATGTCATTTTACTCCATTAACATATAATAGAGTGTTAAATTTAAAAAAGGGAAGAAGAATAAAGGACATTGCAATAAATCAGTAAAGCTACAAAAGATTTTTTTTTCAATTTCTGTCTATTCTGGTGGTATATTTGTGGGTGTTATAAAGGAAAGAGGATTGGCTAAAATTCAAGAGTCCTGGAATATAGTCCTGACTCTCATTAAACAACTTCATGTCTCAATTACTGAATCTGCAAAACAGAGACAATCAAACCCGACTACCTCCCTGAATTCTCTGGGAAGCCCATATGAGCTTCCTCTGTGCAATAAATTGCATCTGTAAGAGAAAGGCAACCTGGTGGCTGTGGCTGGGGAGGAAATATGGGCATGTCCATCCAGCTAAACAATTCCCAGAGACATAAAAGGTAGTAGAAGACTCAGGCAAGTGGGGAAGAAAGCAGAGAAAGAGGGGGCCATGCAGAGCAGCAGCAACAGGGTCCACAGAGCCCCCCTCTTTCAACCCATTGCTTTGTGCAGGGACATGATGGGAGGGCCCCAGACCAGCTGCCAACCAGAATTCCAGAGATAAGGAGGAATGCACAGAGAGGAGATGAAGGTGGAGAAAAGACTGGGAAAAGCAAATGTTGCCAGGTATCCACTCACTTCTGAAAAGACCACAGGAAGAAAGAAAAGAATGTACAAGGCTTCCAGAAAAGTAGTGGTGAGAGCCAGAGATGAGTCAAGGGGTGATGGAGCTCCCTCGACCTCATGGCTTCACAGTTCTCACTGGTCACTCAGATTGTTTCAAAGGAGCCTCTCAACAGTTTGGTTAGAGGGAGGGGCAGGCAGGTTGGCAGCATCCCCATCTTGTTCATAAGTACCATGAGGCACAAAGAGCTTAGATAACTTGCCCCAAGTCACCTAATTTGTAACTGACAAATCCAGGATTAAAACCCAGGCCCTCTCATTTCTATTTACCAGTGGATTTTTGTTTTCATTTTTTTTTCTTTTCTGCTCTCAATGGTCATTGGTAAATGGTGCGAATGTTATATATTGAATTTTAAGTGAATTATCCTTGTCTTACACTTGCAGTAGAATATACTCATACTAATTCACATTTTTAAGAGCTTGAAATATAACCTATCAGATCAACAAGAACATTTCCTAAAATAGATAAAATTTATTTTAAAATGACACAAAACAAGGACTGGGCCTTTTGAGCAGCCCAGTGAGTCCTTGGATAAGCCTCAATATTCTATCAGTCAGGGATCCTGTCAGTGATGACCCAGTAAGTGTAAAAAACAGTATCATTCGATTTAGGTAATCTGTGAAATATTAACAACCAACCCCTGATTGCTTTGACCGCTTTGGCATTTATTCTGGAAAATTATAGACTTTGATATCTAGAATTGAAGCAAATGCAAATGAAGTTAACTGCTACATGCTTTTTACTCTTCATTTAAAGATTAAGAGAAAGTTATCATTCACATATGGAGGAGTGCCAAAAACATGGTAGTATCCATTCAGCTCACAAAATCCCAAGTGTGCATTCTATGAGGAAGAGGTTGTAAGCAAACGTATAGATAAAGAAAGAATATATATAAGAAGGAATATATGTATATATGAATATGCAAACTTCCAAGAACAGAAGGAAAAACATTAGGGGTTAGCCACAATGAAAAGAAATGAAACAATCGAACCAAGAATATCTAAATGAAACAAAACTGGGAACATGTGGCAGCTGAGGTATCCTTATCTATGAAGCACAGGAGTCCAGCAAGGTGCGGGGAAGAGTTTATTGCTCCCTTCTTTCTGTTCCAACGGCAACTTATTGATACCTCCATGAGAGTACTTTAATTCAACCTATGCCCATTCTTTGCTAAGACCAGCTCAGGCCTGACATAACTTAATGCCCCTGCCCAACTCTGAGTGGTCTTTTACCCTTCTGCAGTACAAAGACTCAAGCACAAAATGAAATAAAAAGAGCATACCACTTAGATTTAGATGATGTCTGTCAGCCAGAATCCCAGCAGGGAACAGATGGCACATACAACAGAGATGATTGAGAAATGTTTAAAGAACTGACAGTTTACGAGATGTGGGCAGGTGAGGGGATATCAGTAGGAATAGTGGAGCAGCCAGGGCCCTCCACAGCAGGAAGCCTACCACCCCTGAATGAGGAGGCTAGGTGGGGAGAAGGTGCTGCAAACTAGTGAGATCGCAGCTGTAGAAGAGGTCCACCCATCAGAGGCTGTAGCCTTGAGCGTCAGACTGAAACCTCCACCATGCTCCACATAAACTCCTGCTCCTGTCCTCTCCTCTAGAGCCTCCCATTGCCTAAACCAAACTAGAAATCAGAGGGCAAGTGAGCTTCGCCCATGCAGTCTCTAAATACTGTTCTCGGGAGCACAGAGAAGGGTGAAGAGTGGACCTGGAAGGGCAGATAGAAAATATCCAGAGACTGAGGTTGCCCACAGTGCTGTTCACTGAAGTATTATTTATGATGGTGAAAAATTAGGAAGAACCCAAATGTCCAACAAGCAGGGCATGAGTAAAAAAAATATTTTACATATTTTAATGAGGTGAGAAAATGCTAATGATATAATACTAAATGAAAAATAAAGCAGGAGGTACCTGGGTGACTGAGTCAGTTGGGCGGCTGACTTTGGCCCAGGTCATTTTCCTATGCTTCGTGGGTTCGAGCCCCGCATCGGGCTCTGTGCTGACAGCTCAGAGCCTGGAGCCTGCTTCAGATTCTATGTCTCCCTCTCTCTCTCTGTTCCTCCTCCACTTGCACAGTCTCTCTCTGTCTCTCTCTCTGTCTCTCTCTCAAACATAAATAAACATTAAAAAAATCTAAAAAAGAAAAAGAAAGCAGGATACAAAAGGCATCTAAATTGCTGCCTTTGTGATGTCATCTTTAGTGCTAACTTATATGAAAATACACACAGAAAAAGAACAGAATGTTAATAGTGTTATTCACAGATAGTGAGATTATGGATTATTACAATTATATGGTAAAACCGCCGAAATAGCTAAGACAACGTTAAACTACATCTATCAATAAAATGAGAATCTCAATTATAAAAGAACAATCCCTCAGAATGTTCACTGGTCTGACCACCTCTATAAAAGTGGCATCAACCTGGGGCACTTGAGTGGCTCAGTTGGTTAAGCGTCCAACTCTTGATTTCAGCTCAGGTCATGGCCTCACAACTTCATGGGTTCAAGTCCCACATCTGGCTCTGTGCCGACTCTGCAGAGCCTGCTTGGGATCCCCCCCACCTCCCCAGCTCATGCTCTTTCTGTCTCTCTCAAAATAAATAAATAAACTTAAACAAAATAAATAAATTCTAAATCTTAAAACAAAATTTAAATACCTTGAAATAGCATTAATCTCCAGGCATATTCTGATTTTTTTCCCTCTCTCTCTCATCCCTGCTTTGCTAATGTTGTAAAAACATGCTTAATTTAACAAGTTAGTAATCTAGCACAGAATACATATTCGGATCGTCCTCACCTTATGATGGGGTCACATCTCAATAAGCCTATCTTAAGTTGAAAATATGTCAGAATTGCATTTTTGTTGTCATTGTTAGAGAGAGAGAGAGAGCATGTGAGCGGGGGAGAGGGGAAGAGGGAGAAAGAGAGAATCTTAAGCACCCTTCATGCTCAGCAGGGAGTCCAACACAGGGCTCTCTCTCATGACCCTGGGATCATGACCTGAGCTGAAATCAAGAGTCTGACACTCAACAGACCGAGCCATTCAGGTGTCTCAGAAATGCATTTAATAAACCTAATCTACCAAACATCATAGCTTAGCCTAGCCTATCTTAAACATGCTCAGAACACTTACGTTAACTGACAGGCAAAATCATCTAATAACATAAAGCCCGTTTCATAATAAAGTATTGAATGTGTCATGTAATTTATAGAATACTGTACTGAGAGTGAAAACCAGAATGACTATGGGTGCAGAGTGGTTGTAGGCGCATGGGCTGTTTACCCTTGTGATCACATGGCTGACCGGAGGCTGTAGCTGCCTGGGGTCACAAGAGAGTATCACACCCTGTACTGCTAGTCCAGAAAAGATCCAAATTCAAAATCTGATATACAGTTTCTACTAAACGCAGATCACTTTCACACCATCGTAAAACTGAGAAATCATAAGTCAGAAAAATCATAAACTGAACCATTCGTTGTAAACTGAGGACCACCTATATAAGTAAAATACTTCAGTGTTGGAATGCATGTGTGCATACAAATATAAATATAACCATCAATTTGGAGATTTTATATACCTTAACTGGATCGTGAGTATACACACATACCACAAATGTTAGCAGGTGTTCTTTGGAATTCCATGATCAGTGATGGGGTGGAGAGCTCTCAGGGATTATAAATTCTCCATCTCCTTGGAGGTTTAACCCACTGTATCTCTCAGCCTCTTTCTTGTACCTGTTTGAATATTTTCTTCCTTATTAATAACAGCAAGTGTGGAAACTTTTCTATTATTTTAATGATGAATATTTCAGCTTCACCAAAAGACAGGAAAGTGAAACTCAGTTCCCAGAGATAGAGCCTGAACTGGTTTGCCAGCCCACGCACCACCAGCCTCCCACACGGCAGGTGTCCATGAGTGTTTTTTTAAATAAATGCGTTACACCGGTGCAGTTTATTGTAAATGTGGTGACACTCACATTTACTTACCTTCCTGAGTGTGACACAGTCACTAACAACCGTTCATCAAGACTGCTTTTGAGAGAGGTAACATCTGCTCAGTTGGCTGAACCACAAATGGAAGAAGCAAACCTGAGGCTTCAATTACATGATCACTGAATAATTGTTTTTAATATTAGAGAAAGTCTACAACAAGCAGAACTGTGGTTTAAGATAAAGTGGCAAATTTTCAATTGTACTCTAGAAATTGAGCAGTACTAATGACTATAAGTAATTTATGCCAGAGCATGTTTTTAGTCTAGCATAATGGAAAAAGAAATGTACTCTCTTCTATGACCTACTGTGAATTAGTTCTGTGCATTTAATAAAACTCATAGAAATTAATGAGCTTTCTTAAATATAATTTTTTAAGTTTATTTGGAGGGGAGGGGCAAAGAGGAGGGAGAGAGAATCTCAAGCAGATTCTGTGCTATCAGTCCCCAGCTCGGGGCTCAATCCCACAAATGGTGAGATCTTGACCTGAGCCAAAACCAAGAGTCGGATGCTTAACCAACTGAGCCATCCAGGCACCCCTTAAATATAATTTTTTTTAATTCCTCAAATATATAAAAGTTAAAATAAAATTCTATTTTCAGAGAAATGGGCACTAAAGACAAACTTACTATCTCCTATAAAGATAATTTAAAGGATTTTCATAATCTTTTTACATCAAACTCTCTGGAGCTGTGTCTTTCAAGCCAACAGTATCTCCTATAAATTTGGAGTTTGGGTCACCAGCAATTTCTTTCCTCTTTTAGAGCTGTGATTAACTTTTATGAAGAGTGAAGCCTCAACATTTTCACCTTAGATTCTTTTACATACTCTGTGAATCATGCCAGCAACAGGCAGTAAGACTCCAGCTTTTAGAGTAGTTTGGAAATCAGGAGCAACAAGTTTAGTTAACACTTCAAGGACTGAGTCACTGATTTTTGGCAGAATTATCTCAAGTCAAGGGTTCCCAGGAAAACAAGAGTGCCCCACTGACTTCCCAACACATATGAACTCTTCATTCTTAGATATTCCCCTTCTCACAATGAGACATTTTAAGGAGCATGATTCTATTTTGGTTTTTGAAAGGATGATAGCTCTGAAAGCAAGTGGATAATTACATTTGTGTTGGATACTTCCATTCTGCAACTGACTACCTACCACACACAGATACACACATTCTATCAACTACTCATTCAAAGCTTTAGTTTTCTCATGGTTTGGTGAAAATATTATGAGCTTTGGAGTTAGAAAGACCTGGATTCAAATACTTCTCTATCACTTACTGACACTGTCAGATTCTATTTTCTTGACTGTAAATATGGGGGGTAAAATGACTTACTTAGCAGAGCTTTTATGAAGGTTAAATGAGATACACTGAATATGAAAGCAACTGTCACATAATAGGTACTCAATTCATTAGTTCCTTTGTCTTAGTTATTCTTGAAAAAGGTTTTCTCGTGTTTACTTAACCCACAGGAGAGGTTAGAAATTAGGTGACTAAAAAGAATTCCCCTCGCCCATATCCCCATGCCACACCCATTTTCCTCAGAAAACATACCCCCTTCTCGCCCCCACACAAAAAAATGAAACATGCCCAAACCCAACTGGCTGTTACTTTTGTTGTCTGTTGATCAATTATTGAGTGACATTAAGATAAAAATTGGTGTTCCTCCTTGTTTAACATCTGCTGGCTGTGTACATTTATGGATGTGTAAACAGGGTATAATTACACACTGAGGAAAGCAAACTTGTGAGCAAGGAAGTTGATGCATAAATTCCTGAGGGGCTTCTCTGTAGGAAGAAACTGCTTAATGATGAAGGACCCAAAGCCTCAATGCATCTTCAGCAGTTATCACCTAGATCTAGGGCTGGTTGTCCCCTTATGGGTATAAAAAAAGCTTTTAATAGAAGTGAAATAACAAGTAAGGGTACAATTCACTGCCAGCAATGTACTGGCTACTAAGATTTCTGGGTCAAAGTTCTTAAAACTTCTTATAGGATGATATTAGGACAATCACAAAATCAAATTGGTAAAAGTCAAAACTTGAGCAAGTGCCAGAAATTCAGTCATACTTTATTTTTATCTTGAAAAAAATCCAAAATCTAGTTTTAGGCTAGCTTGTTTAAACATGTTTACTGACACATACAGGAATACAAATGCTGTTGTTTCAATCTAAAGTATGCTCCAGTGAAGGACTCAGGACCAATGAGTGAATCTCTTTCAGACAAAATTGTTTTGGGTAGTTAGTACTAGGAGAGACTAGTTCTGCAATCCCACCTAGGAACAACTACATTTTCTTGTTGTGCAGACAACAACAACCTCTTAGTTCCTGGGAGCTAAACAGTGGAGAAGAAAGCCAACATTTGCAAGGCTGTAGAGCCAAGAAAGGCTGGCAATGCCTGGGGAGCCTCCACTGCACAGGCTTGAAAAGGACCAGTTCTTAGGTTTGCACATGGCATTCAAGATAAAGGAGGCACTGTATTTCAACACGAATGTCAACAGTTTGCTTCAACTGTTATGTCTTTTTCAAATAGCAGATGCAAATACAATCAAACTATGCTTTCATAAGATATTTATAAATCTACTGGTATTATCAAAACATTTAAATGACAAATGATGAATAAAGTATATTACATGTCATAGTACCAGCATTACTTCAAGCCCCATTAAGGGAGTCCTTGCTTGGGTATAATACGAATAGACCCTATAATTTCAAATTGACATTTTGTTGTTATAAAATATGGCTGTGCAAGTTAAAAATATTTTTGTGAGAACAGGAATTCAGTTCTTTTTAGTGGGGTGTTTTGGTAGTCGGTGAAATACTAATTCTAGCAGAAACTCTGAAAGTAATTGATATGTCAATAACCACACTATAGTGTATATACACCAGCTGAATAACTCGTAACTCAATCTTGCAATCCATCTCATGGTTGTTGGCTTATGAAACAAGGGGAAGATTTCCAGGGGAATAGTCATCACGAAGTTAGATGAATCAGCTGGGCTCCTATCAAAGGTGGTTACAGGCCAGGAACAGGGAGGCACAGTCTACAATCCAAGAGAACCAAAAACAACAGCTGCCCAGAAATCAGAAAACCTGTTTCAGGCCCACCTCCTTCACCAGCATTGCATGTTTTGAACTTCAATCTCCTCATGTTTAAAATGTGGGCATGGGCCTACTGCACAGAGCCATTATGAGCTTCAGGTGGGATAAAATACCCCTAATGGTTTATAACCCTTCAAGTGTAGAGCCAAGATAAGGTAAAACTTGAATTTGTTGTCAGGGACCCCTCAGTGATAAATCAGGAAGTAAAATCAAAGGATTCAAGCAGCAGGACTTCTGGAGACCAAAAGTTAGAAGTGCTCCTTGCAGCTCAGCTTGAGGAATTCTGATATACCCCCTTGGCCTGGGCAGCAACTGTAAATTTTGAGGGTCGCCTGCCTTGCCTTGTACTGCTTGTGCCAAGACTTTGGGAGATGAAGGAGGGTATACAAACTAGGCCTACATCTTGGTTATGTTGTTTCCTGACAAAGGCTGGGCAGAAGCCCCAAACGCAGGATCTAGACACATTACTTTTGTATTACATACACTTTAAAATTTCTGCTTTAAAATTGTTTTTTTCTGGGGCACCTGGGTGGCTCAGTCAGTTAAGCATCCAACTCTTGGTTTCGGCTCAGGTCATGATCTCACAGTTCATGAGTTCAAGCCCTGCATCAGGCTCAGTGCTGACAGTGCAGAGTCTGCTTGTGATTCTCTCTCTCCCTCTCTCTCTCTGCCCCTGCCCTGCTCGTGCTATCTCTGTCTCTCTCAAAATAAATAAATAAGCTTAAAAATTGTTTTTTCTTCCAAGATTTTAATGTACTTATATTTCTATGAATTTACATACTTCTCTCTCTACTACTTAACATAAAAATTGTCTAGTACCAAAATTAACTTGATTTCCAATATATATTATGATTTCTTCTTGTGAAACCAAAGGCCTAAATATACTCATTGTGGGAATATAAAGGAGGCAGCATCAACCACAGTGATTTCAATTTGCAGTGATTAACCTCAGGACTCAAGACCACCAGGTGAAGAATCCCAGCCCCAGATCTTATGAGCTCTGTGATGCTGACTAAATTACCATACCCTCGTGTGCCTCATTTTTCCTCAAAATGGGGACAGTAATAGTACCTACCTCCCAGGGATGTTATTAATTAATTGCAGTGAGTTAATATTTGTAAAGCGCTTAGAACAGGGTCTAATATATACCATGTATGTTAAATAAACTGCATCTTTTAGCCAAATCTTGATGGAAGACAATGTTTTCACAGACATGGTCTGAAGTTGTTATTATAAACCAAATGCTCCCTCTCATTTCTTATTTTATTTGGCATATGTTATTTTGTCTCTTGACTCCAGTCACAAGATTAAAGAACATCCAACTAGAGAATCCAAAGAACTATCAGGAGCTTATGCCACTCATTCACTAATTTGAAAAAGATGAGAAGGTGTATTATGTATGGTGTCTTTATATAACTATTAGCCAAATCTCTTGTACAAGCTGTTGATACTAACTTCAGAATGCCATAACCCTAATTTCTAATAAATGAGATTCAGTTAGGGTTGCTGGTTTGAAATGGCACACAACAATACTAAATACAGCCAACACCCACTTTCTTCACCACAGAATATTTTGCCAAGCTTAACAGCAACTTACTTCTACTTGTTTAGTTGCCATCTATGGGAAGGCAAAAAACAAAAGGCACTTGTTAATTCTGTGTTTCATTTTTCTGAGTTAGCTACAGGTTCAGCCTGTACTTGTCTTGTCTATAACTTGTTGGTGAGAGGAGCTGGGGACACCACAATGGACTTTGGATTCTCTGAGTCACTTGTACATCCTTGGGGTCTCCTGGCACTTTGTCAAAATGTTCCCTTGTTATGAAGTGTCTCTGGTATTGCTTCATTTCCACTGAACAGGCCCATCCAGGAGATGTGCAGTGCCATAAAGACAGCACTAAGCAAGTACTCATTCTCTAGAATAAGACTTTTCATAAATCTGAATCCTTGGAGGTATTATGATGAGGCATTTGAGTCAGCCCAATGCAGCTGTATTCTAAGGGAGCTACAAATGGCTTTTCTTACCACCCCCCACACGTGTCAGACATTCATATACACTTTATCTTGAAAACTTACTTTGGGATAAGATATTGAATTCACACTTCAATTCCATCTTCGGAAAAAGCTGAGAATTCATTTTTCTGAAGTGAATATGTGGAAAGACAGCTGTTGGATGTGCCAGGCAATTTAGTATGAAAATAAAGATATTGTGTGTGTGTGTGTGTGTGTGTGTGTGTGTGTGTGTGTGTGTGTTTTAAGGAAGAACACCTGCTTTGAGAAAATAGGCAATGCTGGACTCTCCTTGAAAGAGACTCCAGAATCTCTTGACAAAGATTGAGTAGACACCAGGTTAGCTCTTTGGATCTGTAAATCTATCTAAGGAATGTTAAGAACCACTTATTTTCAGTCTATAATTTTAGAATGTCAACATCATGTTTACTTATAATTTCAGCCAAGGTTTCAAATGAGTATGTCACATTTCAAGCCCAATCTTTCTTCCTAGATGTCAAAATATGACAGAAGAGCTGAATAATACAGTCTCAGGCTCTAGATATTTTAAGGAACTGGAGAAAATTATTTAAGCATAATCCGGAATACATGATTCTCTTTGTCTTAAATGCTACTATGACGATAAAAGTTTCCATGAGCACTGGGTATAGTTTAAGATGATTATAACCTCAAGAAGATTTGGAGCCTCTGATGATCTTCATATCAGAGGGAAAAAATTGTCATTAATTATTCAATATGAGTAAAACATCTTCATCAGAGAAAAAAATTTCTGCTTCTTCAAATTTCTGGTCCTTCTTCTGACCTCAGGACATTTGATTAAATCTTATTTTAAAAGTTATTTTTGACAGAGAGAGAAAGCTGGGAAGGGGCAGAGAGAGAGGGGGAGAGAATCCTAAGCAGGCTCTGCGCTGTCAGCAAAGAGCCCAACATGGGGCTCAATCTCAAAACTATGAGATCATGACCTGAGCTGAAATCGAGTTGGACACTCAACCGACTGAGCCACCCACTTGCCCCTAAATCTTCTATTTCTGCCCTTCATGCATCACCATATGCTACTTTATTCATTTTCATCTGTATGCTCCATTCTCCACTAGTGTGCAAGTTTCTTAGGAACTATGACCACTTTTGATTTCATTGTTCTATTTCGCAGTACCTGATATAGAATAAGTGCTCTGTAAGTGTTTGTTGGTCATAAGAAACTTCTCTAGAATTTGATTGGTAAACATTTCAATAAGAAGATACAAAAAGGGGCACCTGGGTGGCTCAGTTGGTTAAGCGGTGGACTCTTGATCGCGGCTCAGGCCATGGTCTCACGGTTCATGGGATTGAGCCCATATCAGGCTCTGTGCTGACAGCATGGAGCCTGCTGGGGATTCTCTCTCTACCTCTCTCTCTCTGCCCCTTCCCAGCATGTGCACACACACTCTTGCACTCTCTCTCTAAATAAATAAAAATTTTAAAACTTATCATTTGATTTAAAAAAAAAAAAGAAGATGCAGAAGGGAATTTGTGCCATAGAATAATCTGTCATTAATCCTAGAAAAATGATTTCATGAACAGAATCTGTAAATCTTTTGTACAGTAAGTACAACATGAAATGGAGATTAAGCATTATTTGATAAAAATTTCAAGGTAAACAGAAATACATGCAATTCAAGATTCAAATTGTCTTACCAGAAATCATTGTTTTAAATAAATAGATCAATTTTTTCTTCATGGACATCCCTGAAACACACTGACCCCTTAGGTGAACTCAACTTTAAGACAGACATGTGTTTTTCATATTCATAGTAAGATGGGCATTTTGAATGAATATTTGGAGTTAGAAAACGAATTTCAATATCTAGTATGTTTGCTGCATTGCTTTAATCATGGACGAATAGTAAAGCAGTGATTTACTGTCTTGTCCTTCCAAATAAGATTTATAACTAAAAGCTAAAAAAGAAAAAGGAAGTGAACCCAAGCCCAGCAGTTCTAAAGGTCTCCAAGAGCATGTACATCACTTACATATGGACTAAGAAGATCATGACTGAAAGTATAGAAATGGATAAAGTACTACAACAACAAAGAGAAGGGGGAAAGAGTTAGTCTATACTGAACTCTGATGCCAAAATCACTTCAGGAGAAACTCCTCTAACTTCAAGTATAAAGTTTACCTTTTCCTTCCTCACTCAGAGGTATTAAGACTTTTAAGTCACCGAATGCATAAAGGGCCACTCTTTTATAGACTAACAGGCACATCCAGATATCCAAAGGCACTTCAGGGCTTGACAGACCTAGTTACAACTCCTGGGCCTCTTAAGTTGCTTGACTCTACTTACAGTGTGAAAACAGATCTGTTAATGCTGCCTCCATTGCTCTGAAGACAAGAATCACAGCCATCACGGCCCCTGTCGCTCTAGCTTCTACCACCTTTCATCTGTCCAGCACCTGCCTTGGGCTAGGCCCTGTGCCCTGTTTTACATGTATGATATCTAATCCTCTGAAAGCCCCATAAGGGAAGTGCTGGCATCTCCATTTCACAGGTGAGGAAGCTGAGGCTTCAGGAAACTTGGATCCAAATGGCAGAGGCAGACTTGAAACAGAGTCTGTCCAACACCACAGTCTCTGCCTTTTCCACTGCAGAGCTACTATTTTTAAGATATATATTAAAAAAAAAATTACTTTTATTTTTTAGAGAGAGTGGGGCAGGGGAAAGGAGCAGAGGGAGAGAAAATCTCAAGCAGGCTCCATGCTGAGTGTGGAGCCCTACACAGGGCTCGATCCCACAATCCTGGCATCATGACCTGAGCCGAAATCAACAGTGGGATACTCAATCGACTGAGCCACCCAGGCGCCCCTCAGAGCTACTATTTATTGGGCATCTGTTCTCTTCCAGGCGCCATTCCAGTTGCTGAAAATATATTAAGTCTCAAAAACAATGCTCAGAGGCAGGTTGCAGATCATGACACTGAAGTTAGACCAGGGAAGTAACTTCCCAAGAAGCTCACAGCTAGTAAATGACGGAGCTCAAATTTAAATTCCCGGCTCATCAGTGGTGAAATAAAACCTATAATTTCAAATTCTTGCCTTTGGCATAAGCTAAATAAGAAAAGTAACCCAGTATTAACCGGTTTAGATATAACATTGGATAAAACCGAACAAAACTAGCCATGTCCTTTATGTTAGAAAATAATTAAACCTGTTTAGAGTCCTAAACACCAACCCAGCCATAAAAGACTGAAAACTGGAATCCACTTTAAGTCATGAAGACTAACACTCTACAGTTCCAGAGTGCTTTCAAATAACGTTTTAAATAATTGTTGCTTTTCTGAAGGAATCAAACATTACTTTATCCTCACAACATTCTAGTGATATATCAGGAAATAAGTTGTTTTCTCTCCAGAGAAGGGAAAGGTCCGTTGAAGTACAGAAAAATGGGACTGTGTACTATCCAGAAACTTGAGCCCGCAAACCCTGACTTGGAGGTAGGTCTGTGCCCACCCAGTGAGGATGCTCTGCCCTCAGGCACTGGCTGCATTTTTCCTCCAAAGGAAATGAGGTCTGCAGATTTTCAGAGGATTACGAGGCTCCCCACCACTTGAGTTTGGCTCTTTGGCAGACAGCATTAATGCTTGCTTCTAGGTTTGGGGTTCAATTTAGTTTAAGGGTAATCATTTTCACTTCACTGCATTGACCTTTAGCTAAGAGCTAAATAAAGGAAATTATAGAAGGAAGCACCATTTCCATCATATAGCAGAAAATAAACACATAAAATTACTACAGACAAGGAAGTATAGGCAAGATAGTAGTTAGAAAAAAGAGAAACAACCTTCCATTTACTGAGTGCTGAAGATGTGCCACTCACTGTTCTGAGCACTTGACATGTATCAACTTGTTCATTTTTATAACAACTCTCATTATGCCCCTTTTATGGATGACAAAACCAAGGCACAACTTGCCCAGGATGACATGGCTGTTACACTAAGTAGATGAACAGGGATTTAAACCCAGGTAGAGAATCCACACGCTGAACAAACTGTTTAAAAAATGGAGTATAATTCCAAGCTTGATAAACACGTGCCATTAATGGCTGCTAAGGTAAGTCCTGCCACAGGTCGCCACACCCTATCCATATCCTGTCCACTGGACCTTTTAAGGCAAGACAATAATGGACTAGACAGGGGATGGGCTGCCCAGGAGCAGGAGAGCAACAGCTCTATTTCTATGAAAAAGAACATATTAACAGGGGCGCCTGGGTGGCTCAGTCCGTTAAGCGGCCGACTTCGGCTCAGGTCATGATCTCGCGGTCCGTGAGTTCGAGCCCCGCATTGGGCTCTGTGCTGACAGCTCGGAGCCTGAAGCCTGTTTCAGATTCTGTGTCTTCCTCTCTCTGACCCTCCCCCGTTCATGCTCTGTCTCTCTCTGTCTCAAAAATAAATAAACGTTAAAAAAAAAAGAACATATTAACATGTTTTACCAAAAATGAGCTGAAAAAAAAGGGTGAATTTTAGGAAGAGAGGCAGCAATGTTCAAATTATTTGACATGAAAGAAAATGACCATCATTGGTTTTTAGAACATCTACACTAAAAGCTGAAAATATTGGCAGAATACAGAAATCTGACCACAATAGACTTTAAACCTTCTTTGGAGTGGTAAGCTCTTCCGGGAAGGGAAGCATTTTTTTCCCCCACCCAACCTTATTTTTTTCTATTTCTTCCACTAAGATCTTGGCATTTATAATGATGATGATGATGACGATGATGATTTTACATTTACTGAGTTTCTACTTTGTATCCAGAAGTGTGATAAGAGTTTCACATTTAAAACATAAACTCATCTGATACAACAGCTCTCCATAATCACTATTACTATTTTTCCATTTTCTGAATGAAGAAACTGAGACTCAGAAAGGTGAAGCAACTTGCACAAAATCACACAGCCAGGATACAAATTCATTCTTGTTTGCTCTAAAAGCCCATAATAGTAATCATACATGTCCAGCAAAAACACGCGGCCACCTGACTGTCCCATCCCCATATAGAGACAAAGGCCACAGTGAGCGCTGCACGATTCGCTGAGTTCTACCACCTCAAGTCCTGGACAGAAGTAAATGGATGTGGTCCAGACCCCTCAAGAGAGCCACGCTGGCCAAGACTGACCAGAAACCTAAGTGTGCCTTAGACTAGAAACAGGTACACTCTCTCAGAAGTAAATACAATATTTATGGAGATGATCTAACTAGGAAAACATCCCAAAGACAGACCAGTATGTTTAGTTTGGGGAACATTTGTTAGTACAAAGTTCATCACAGCTCTGAGGGAAAGAATAAAGTGCTTCAAGACTGAATGAAAATACAAGCTACTTGAGAAGAGAAGCAAAAGCTCCTATTTTAAGTTTTAGTCTAAAATGGATTTGCATTTGAAAATATTGTCTATGGCTGTGTATGATTCCATTTTGATAGACAGGAAATGATGGGAGCATGTCAGAGGGAAAAAACCATCAAGGAAATGTTTGAAGTATCTATGGAGGTAATTGGAAAAACACTTCAATGATGGGTACATCGTTATTAAGTAACATTTTTTCTAAAGAAATTTCAATTCGTAAGTGAGCACAGGAAGTCTTTGAATAAAGAAAAATATGTCCTATGACAACGAATTGTCACCATGGATGACAAAAATATGAGCAAAAATAAAATGCCTTCTCTCTCAGCACTCCTCTCCCATCCCCTCCCTCACACATACTCAGAACATCCTGAACCACTTGGACTTCTCAGCAAGTGCCATGGTCTTCCCAGTGTTGATGATGCTTATAGTGCATCCTCAGCCTGGAAGTCGTGGCTCCTCCCCTTTTCTGTCTGATTAAACTATTCAGCCTTCCTCCTCCGGGAAGCCTTCCTGGGTCCCCTCTTCTGTGCTAACATCTATCATAGGATTCATCCCACTGTTTACTTGTCGGTCTCCACAAGAGACTAAGAATCCTTTGATTACAGAGATCACTCGCATTGCTTTTTATATCCCAGCACTTAGTTAAGGCGCCCAACACAGTTTTACTAAGCCAATAAAAATACATTGCAAAGTTAAGACTCTTTTAGAAATGAAAGGAAAATATATCTAAAATGCGAATTTTGCACTATTTTATTCTGGCCCTCATAGTTCCTAAGGGTGTACTTAAAAAATACGCACAGCAGGATTTACTGGATATTGCCAACTGTCCTTCATTAAAACTATTTTATACCCCCAAACCACAGAAACATATTGGTACTTCAAACAGATTATTGTTCAACGAATGTATCAATTCAAATAGTGTAACAGTAATCATACAAAGTGTTGATAAATATTTAAAGAGCATAGTGGCAGTTATATTTTAAATAAGTAGGTGCTGCCTAGTGCTGCCTAGTTCTGACACTGATTCCGATGGGGACAAGCCATTCACCTTTTGGTTTCAGGTTCTCCACCCATAAAAATGGGGATAATATCACTGCCACTTCCTCCTCCTTTCAGATCCTATGAGGCCAATGGAGGTCTGTAAGAGTGGAGATCTTCACTATTAATAAAGGCACCATTATCAAGGTTCCTATTCACTCAGGTGGCAATAATCTTTCACTACCGCACCCCTTCTTAGCAGGTTAATAAAGTCTTTTCTTGCATAAAGTCTTTGCCAGTCAAAACAAAAGGCACATGGGTGGGCACAAGTTCCTCTCGCTGGTGCTTGGTCTGAGTCAGAAGCCACGAGGAACCGGAGGCCACGAGGACCCCGCAGAGGCCGCGTCTGTGCCCCTCTGGACCCCGTTACACCCCTGCCGGGTGAAACGGACTCTGGGCCTTTCCCCCGCTCCGGGTGGGGAAGAGCGCGGCTGCCGGTGGAGACGACTCGTGTCATGGGTCATCATAGCCCGGAGTAGCTTGGGGGAAAGGTCGTGCGACTCTAGGGAGCGGGAGAGGAGCTTACCTGGCTTCGCAGAGAGGCGCCGGGGGCGGGTGTGGAACGAACACCCCACAGTCCGACGGCGGAGGCTGCTGCTTCTTCTTGGAGCGCCAGATATGGAAAGGGGTGTGCTTCTTGGGGGTCCTGGACGGACCGGACTCCGCGTGGTCGCCCTGAGGTGGCGGCGACAGTGGCATCTTCTTGTCCGCCTCCTCCGCCGCCCGGCCCTTGTGGAAGAACATACCTGGGCGCCAGCTCGCCCGCCTTTCCCAGCGCGCCGTCGGACCCCGCCCCCTCGTCGCCGGTGCGGGGGACGGCAGAGAGTTAGAGGACGAGGACCGAGCAGCGCGCGAGCAGCCCGGCAGCCCGAGCCCTTCGGACTCAGGCGACTGCTCGGCCGCGGCACAGCGCCCCCACGCGGCGAGGGCGGCACCCGGCGCGAACCCAGGTGCGGCGCGCGCGGTAGGAGCCACAGGTGGAGTCGACACGCCCCCGGTTCCCACCCTGGGGACGCCCGGCAGCCGTGGAGCAGCGACACCTGCTGGACTCCTGGGAACTACCTCTCCTGACACGGCATCGCCGGCTCTGGGCTGGGAGCCAGAGCTGGGTCGGATTTCGACGGCGCCCCTGGTACATGGGCCATCCGTCGCCTGCGGAATTGTTGGCCACTTGCGGCCTGTGTCAGGCTGGCGGGATGAGTGGTTTACCCAGGAGCCCCGCCTGAAGAAGGATGGGAGAGGCGCATCCCGTGGCCGGGCCACCCGGCAATTAGGACTGTTCCACTCTGACCTTTGGGTGGCTTGGGCAATGTCACATGTTGGCTGGCTTCCGTTCTTTTTTTGTAAACATGCGTGCCAACTCCTCTCCTCTCCCTTCAAGAGTCTAAGTAATTAATTTGTATTTGCATCTCATAAATCGCAAAAGGATAAAAAACAGAAGGGAATTGGGTATATTCCCCAGTTCCCAAAGGGCTCCCTCACGGTGAATTAAATGCCAGTCCCATGAGGTTGTCATTATCTGCTTTACTGTTAATGGCTTTTCTTTTCTTAACCTCACAATTGTGATTAAATAGCAAAGAACTGATATTTAAGCAAAGGAAGCGCATGAGCAATTATTAGGGGGCATTATTAGAGTATAAAGAGCTCAAGAACCAAGCATTGCTGCTTAAAAATTAAATACAGTTCCAGTCAGTCCCTCTTATACTTCAATACCTTCTTTTCTCTTTACGGACCCAACTCATTCACTCACTCCTTCACTCATTCATTCACTCATTCATTCAAAGAACATTTATTTTTATTTAGGTTTTAAATACATTCTTATCCAGAAACAACCTACATACAGTAAAGCAAATGCACAGATCATAAGTATATAGCTCAAATGTTTACATATTATATGGTTGGGGGTGTAAAATGGTTTTAGTGAAGGACAGTTAACCTTGTCTCAGAAAATCCTTCTGTGTGTGGCTTTTAAATATGCCATTATAAAAATATAGAGTATTTCCAAAACTTCAGAAGTCTCTTCTGTCACCTTCTAGTGCCTTAGTGTCTGTCTTACTTCTGCAAAAGATAACCATCATTCTAAGCTTCATCACCAGAGGTTAATTTTGCCTCTTCTGGAAGTTCATGTAAGTGGCATCACAATATGTACTTTTCTTGTGTCCAATTTCTTTTGCTCAGTATTAGTCTATAAGAATCATCCATATTGTTGCACGTAGTTTTTCATTTTGAATAAGAAATATTGTGCACTCTTCTGTGATATGAATAGACCACAATTAATGTATCCAATCTGTGGTTGGGCATTTAGGTTGTTTGTTTGGGACTATTATGAATAAAGCTGATATAACATAAGCACTTTGGGGGGATATATACCTAAGAGTTCAATCTCTGTGTTACAGGGTATGCAAATGTGAACATGTGTAAATTTTTTTGCTAATGCTCAACATTACTAAAGTTTGCCAAGTAATTTTCCAAAAAGGTTGTCAGTTTATATTCCTTTCAGCAATGTTTGAAATTTACAGTTTTTCCACATTTTCATTAACACCTAATATTATTAATATTTTTTATTTTGGCCATTCTGATGAGGGCGTAGTGGTTTCTCATTGCAATTTAAATTTATGTTTCCTCAAAAAACATTTATTGAGTTTATTTCATGCTGATTAAATGCCCAGCCCTGACTTGGCATGAGGTGAGTGAGACTGACAGGTACACAGATGACATACATCAAAAGGAAAGAGAATTAGCAGAGGAATGTACAAAGCGTTACGGGAGTTTGGAAACATTACTAACACAGCCTGGGAGTCTGGGAGGGAGGAAGAGGAGTGGTCTGCCGAGATTTATTATAAAAATGGTCCTTGAATTGATACTTAAAGGGCAAAGGGAACAGCAAGGAAAGGGGAAGAGAAGGGAAGAAGGAAGAAAGGGAAAGGGAAGCAAAGGGGGAGAAGGGAAGAGGGAAAAAGAGGAAATCTCATGCACGCTTGCTCAAATATTTTCAAGTTCAGAGATTCCATCTTTTATTCCTGATTCCCCCAAACAGCATTCTTCAAGCCACTCCCCCTTTGAGCCACCAGTTCCAGATTTGTTCCACCACCCTTTGAGCCACCAGTTCCAGATTTGTTCTACCAAATCTGGAACATATTTTGGTTAACATACTGTGCACAATGCATGCACATTATTTATTTATATATCTGTGTCTCATAGTAGCCTGAGAGAAACTTAAGGACATTTCTCATTAATTTTTATATTTTCAGGACATAAATGCTCATTAATTGAAATAATTACTCAAATAAATTGGTACACTAACTTAATTGGATACTTAGAAAGTTTCAGGCACAGATCTTTTAGATTGTACACTTTGTTGTTTTCTTTTCTTTTTTTTCTCCAGGAGAGAGAGTGGGGGAAGGGGCAGAGAGAGAGGGAGAGCAAGAGAATCCCAAGCAGGCTCCATGAGAGGCTTGAACTCATGAACCGTGAGATGACTTGAGCTGAAATCAAGAATTGGACGCTTAACTGACTGAGCCACCCAGGCGCCCCTAGACTGTACACTTTGAAAAAGCAAAGATCCCGTGTGTCTTTTTCACTGTAATCTCTGCAATGACCAGCACAGTGCATGGCACAGAGTAGGCACTCAATGTATAATTTTAGTTGAATCATTAAGAAATCAGGTCTATGCATAGAAGCACAACATACAGTACTCATGATGAATCTAATGAGGGAAGCAAGCACCTTCATACTATACAACTTGATTAAATAAATTACAACTTGCACAATAAAACGCGCTAAGTGTTCTAACCAAAGTGCTTCACTGCTTTTCAGTCCTTGAGAAACAGATCTACTTAGGCTTGTTTGGGCGACGAATTAATTTATCCCAGCATTTAAGTGGCTCACGGGATATCCCACAGAGCCAGAGAGCCAGACCCTGAAACCCATCTATGTCCAGCCACCACAGAGAGCCGGTCTAGCAACACTGCTCTCCCCTCTCAGCACAAGGAGCTTCACACAGGCAGTGCTGTTCCTATCACCCCAAGAATCAAAGGCCTGTTCCAATCACTCTCGATAGACGATCAGCCTCCCCCCCTCACCCCACTTACACATGTACTGTAAAAGGAGTAAGAGTTTCTAAAAGAAGAGTTTTATGAAGGCATATCTGATGTGGGGGAGTCTGGGTCATTTAACAGCTTCCTAGCTGCAAGGGAAATTAAAGTTTTCTGGATTTTACTTCAGAGAGATGAAATTCATGTGGCTGAAAATTTGCCAAATGTAGCACATCCCATAGCACATAACACAGTCTAGGCCCCCAAAAGCATGAAAGATGGTCACTGCCAGAGGAAAGGGCAAAAGGCTATGGGAACACAGAAGTGACTAACTCTGTATGGCTCAGGGAAGTCATTAGCAAGGAGGTGACTGGTTTATGAGCTGTGCTGATGAATAAGAATTTACCAGATGGAGAAGGAAGGGCCGGCAATCCAGGAAGAGTAAACAACATGGGCCAAGTCCCAGGATTGTGAAAGGGTGTGCGTTGTTGGTGGCGAGTGGTGAGAAGCTTAGTGAGGTTGGGGAGAAGGAGGATGGGGTGGGGCAGAGTGGCAGAGGATGACGATGGTGGAATTAGGTGGGGCCAGATGGCTAAGCACTCGTTAAGCCATATGCTTTTAAGGAATTAGCTTTCAGGCAATAGGGACTGAGGATACATTTTTAAGTCGAGGAGTGACATAAACAAATTTGGGTTTTATAAAGTGTACCCTGAATGGAGTGGAGCAGGGTGAAACTAACTGAGGAAGACCAGGTAGGAAGTTGCTACAAGAGGTCAGGTGAGGGCGATAGGAGCCCATGCCAAAGCAGTCGGGTGGGAATCGAGAGGAGGGTACGTGTAGGAGATGGAATCACTAGGAATTGTGACGAACAAAGAAGGAGAAGCAGTCACGGATGACTATGAAATTAGGTTTCCAGGTTAGGTAAACGGACGGAGGTGAAACCATTAACTAAAAAACAGTAAAACAGGAGAAAGAGTAGGTCATGAAAATAAATTTGGTTTTGAACATTTGAGGCTGAAGTGCTTGGTGGCTATATGAGCAGAGATTTCTAAGAACTCATTGAAAAAGGTGGTTCTGGAGGTCACAGGTCAAAGCTACGTGTCATGGAACAGGTGGGAGTTGATGCCATGAAATTGAATAAGATCACCCAGGGCAAATGTGTAGAATAAGGAGGAACAAGGTCAAAACTCTGAATAATGCTAACATTTAACTCACACTAACATTAAGACGTAGGAGGATATCTGGCACAGAGTGTATCCCTTTGGCAAGGTCATGTTGTTTCTGTCTTTAGGATTTTACTGAATAGGTAGAGGTGGGGTCCTCTTATCTATCTTATCATGCCCTTCACACTCCTCTCCCTCTATCCAGCAATTGGAGGTCCATCTCTAATCTCCTCTCATCCTCCAAGAGGCCAACTCCCTCTAACCTACAGCGATTATTTTTTTCTTTCTCTAGACTTCTGTTACACTTTCTATCTGAATTTAAGTTGACATTATGGTAGATTGTAAAAATGCCCACAATTCTCCACTCTTTCCATAAAGAAGCAGGGTCTCTTTTCTCACTCCCTAAATCTGGGTTGGCTGTGCCTTATTTTGGTAAATGAAACGTTAGCACAAGTAATGCAAGGAGTACTTGAAAAGATCTTGCACACTGGGCTTACCCCCTTGCTTCTCTTGGAATCTTACTGCTATATGAACATGCCTAGATTAGCCTGCTAGATGATAAGAGATGCGTGGCCAAGTCACCCCCATCACTCCCTTCTAACAGAGAGCCACCTGTCACAAATGTGAGTGAGACCATTTGGGATCAGCCAGTCCCATTTAAATCACCAACTGGTCATTGACACATGGAAGAGACTATTAGAGATTAGTGGAAGCTGTCCCAGACCAGAACTGCCCAGCAGAATCATGAGCTAACCAAATGGTTGTTTTAAGCCACTAGGTGTTGTTGTTGTTTGTCTAAAAATATTTGTTGCAGAAAAAAAAAATGGTGACCTGGCATAAGGTCAATAAAGAGCCAACTCAGTTGCAAACACCATTTGTATTTTAATGTCAGAGATATAAAATGAATGGAAGCTGTGGAAAATCCTGAGCTCTCACATAAAGATTCAATTATATTCAAACTACTTAATAAGAAAATGCATCTCAGCCCAAAGCAGTCACAAAGTGTTTACTTGAATTGGACCGATTAAAATCTACTTAAAAATCATTTAAAGAGGTGGAACTGGGAATCCTCAAACTGGCCTTAATATCACCACCATTTTTACAGTACACTTGTACTATATTAGAAAGATAGTGTTCAGTTAAGTCACTAAATTTTGAGGTAGTTTGTTATGCAGCAATAGGTATTAGAAAACTAATCAGATACTAGCAGATTAAAATCTGTTCCCTTCAACTACTATTTAGGTGAGGTCATATTCTTGAAGTCTCCAACGTACAAATTAGCTGTACTTTGTAAGTCAGTTATTTGAAATTTGGAATACATTGCCTCATGGAAACAGATTTATTTAGAGGTCCACTTCATACCCTAGCCCACAGGAGTCAATTTAACATATGATGGAGCCCAAATACCTTATTTTAATGCAAAGCCATAGAACATAATTCTCTTAGTAGTAGTGTTGACTTGGGGCGCCTGGGTGGGTTAATTGGTTAAGCATCTGATTCTTGATTTTGACTCAGGTCATGATCTCATGGTGGTGAGATCAAGTTCACACCAGGTAAGTGTCCATAAATAGTTGAATGGATAAAGAATATGTGGTATGTATACACAGTGGAATATTACTTAGCCATAAAAAGAATGAGATCTTGCCATTCATGACAACCTGGCTGGACCTAGAAGGTATTATGCTGAGTGAAATAATTCAGAGAAACAACTACAAGATGATTTCACTTATATGTGGAATTTAAAAAACAGAACAAATGAGCAAGTAAACAAAAAACCAAAACAGAAACAAATTCATAAATACAGAGAGCAAACTGATGGTTGCCAGAGGGAAAAGGGTGAGGAGGATAGACAAAGTAGGTAAAGGGATTAACAGGCACAAACTTCCAGTCATAAAATAAATAAGTTATGGGGATGAAAGGAAAGCATAGGGAATACAATAATATTGTAATAATTGTGCATAGTGAGATAGTAACTACACTTACCGTGATGAGCATTTTGTAATATAATTGTCATCTCACTATGTTGTACACCTGAAACATAAATAATATTTTATGTCAACTATACTTCAGTAAAACAAAAAAAACTTAGCACTCAACAAAATACAGTTTACAATGTTCTATATCCAGTAAAAATTACTAGACAGATAAAGAGGTAGGTAAATAAGGTTCATAAGCAGGGGAAAATTCAGTCAGTAGAAACTCATCCAGAAATGACAAAGACGATGGAAATAATATACAAAGCTTAAAACCATTATTGTAAATATTCCCAAGCATTTAAAGGAAAACATGAACATAACGAAAGAAAGGAAAAATAGAGAAAAGAATCAAATGAAATGTCTAAAGGTGAAAAAAAAATGTCATATCTAAAATGAAAAAACAGGGGTGCCTGGATAGCTCAGTTGGTTGAGTGTCCAGCTTCGGCTCAGGTCATGATCTCAGTTGGTGAGTTCGAGCCCGGCATTGGGCTCTGTGCTGACAGCTCAGAGCCTGGAGCCTGCTTCAGATTCTGTGTCTCCCTCTCTCTCTGCCCTTCCCCTGCTTGCACTCTGTTTCTGTCTCTCTCTCTCTCTCAAAAATAAATAAACATTAAAATAAAATTTAAGTGCAGAAAAGAAATGATTCACCTAGGATTTTTTATCCAGTGAAAATATTCTTTGAAAATGACGACAAAAATTAAGATACACTTAGAGAAACAAAATCTGAGAGAATGTATCACCAGTAGACCTGCACTATAAAAAAATAAAAATATTAAAAATAATAAATAAATAAAATATTAAAGGAAGTTCTTCAGCTGAAGGAAAATGATTATCAGACAGAACGTAGATCTGTTATTATCAGAGAGAACATAGATCTATATGAAAGAATGAAAGCATATTAGAAATGATAACTATATGGGTAACTACAAAAGACATTTTTTTCTCATTTAAAAATTTGTACAAGAGATCTGACTAGAGTAAAAATAATAGCAATGTACTGAGAAGTTTATGACATACTTAAAAGTAAAGTTAGGACAAAAATAGCACAAAGGAGCAGAGGTGGGAAATGGAGGCATGGGGGAAGGAGGAAGGGAGGAAGAGAGAGAGAGAAAAGTACAATGAACCCCCATATACTTTTCACTCTGGCTCATCAATTGTTCAAAATTTGCCACTTTTATTTTTTTTCTCTCTCTCATGTGTTAATTCAGCAAATTTTCGTTGAATTATTTGAAGATAGTATGCTGACATGAAGATACTTCACCCATAAATACTTCAACGTGTGTCTCTTAAGTACACAGATAATCGTCTACATAACCATGATACAATTACCACACTCAGAAAATATAACATCATTATAATACTGTCATCTAATATAAGTTCATATTACATATTCCCAACTGTCCATAGACCACATGTTTTGAATCCAAAATTGAGAATCCCTCCCAGAAGGAAGTTCCCCAGCACTAGGATTGTATCTTTCATGTTCCTGTCACCTCTCTGGCACCACAAAAACAAAACTTGGTTTACTCTCATCTCTACTGAATTTCAGCTATTCTTTTGTGTGAATGTTTCCAAGTCAGGTGTCCATTTGCACTTATTTCTGTGACTTAATATTTATTTGGGTATTTCTTGGGTTACAGTCCACTTCTCCCATGAGAATGTTTCACAGGGTAGAGATTGTTTCCCTCTAACCTTAAATGTATTCCCAGAATTTAGCAAGTGTTTGTCACATAATAGGTGTTCAATAAATATTTTGGGAATGAATGAATGAATGAAGTGTTTAAGTTGTGGAAATACCTCTATTTCTTTTATGTTTCTCTGCATGCCATAGAAGGGGCCCTCTGTGGGAATGTAAAAGGTCCTTGTTAACAGAAAATACTCAACTGTTCAATTTCACTGTTCCTTTTGTACTTTCCTTCAACATTTAGAGAGCAGAAAAGGAATATAGGGAATATTGGATTTGATCTCCAAATCAGTACACCAAAATGTAAGAATCTAGTTAACTATGGAGAGAACTTATTTCTGTGGCAAAGGAAGAAAATTTTTTTCATAATTTTGATACAGCCCTCTAGAAAAATTATTTACTATGCATTTCCTAAGTGTCAAACACTGTGCTAAATACTTTACATGCATTTTCAAATTTTATTGTTTTATTTTTTAAAGTCAGATTTATTGAAGTATACTTGACATTCAGTAAAATTCATAGTTTTTTTGTGTATACTTGTGTGAATTTTAACAACCTCACAAAGTTGTGTAACTATCATCATAATCATCACCTCTTATGTCCCTTTTACACATGTTATTTAATCCTCCTAACTACTTTTTTCAGGTATTTATATTCACCATTCTTATTCTGGGAGGAAGAAAAACTAAGGCTAAATGCAACTGAGTAACTTATGTAGGATACGTAGTAGGTGGCAGGGCTTGGACACCACACAAGGTCTGTTTGACTCTGAATCTCAGGATTCAAGTAGTTGGGGTCCCATTATTAACCTGTGGTATTCCATTTGTCCAGCGTTGAATTTCCCATTTTGTTATACAATGGAATGACCATAGTCCTGTGGCAACAAGAGGAAATTAAAGTGATCCTTTAAAACATGCAAAGGATACAGTAAATGAATTACAAGATGAATATTATGTCAAATTAGAGATACACACTATCTTTTTAAAAAAAATTTTTTTTAATGTTTATTTTTAGAGAGAGGGAGAGCACACATACAACCGGGGGAGGGGCAGAGAGAAAGGGAGACAGAATTCGGGACAGGTTCCGTGCTGTCAGCACAAAGCCAGAAGCAGGGCTCGAATCCACAAATCCTGAGATCAAGACCTCAGCTGAAGTAGGATGCTCAACTGACTAAGCCCTCCAAGCGCCCCTGTATACTTTCTCTTTACACAAGATTAAAGCAAGTAAATTTTTAGCTCATTAATATGGTAGTAAACACTTGTTTAGTTTGAATTTTAACTTCACTTCACAATTGAGGATTCCATGAGTCCCTTGCATCTGGAAGTGCGCTAGGATAAAATTTGGGGTTTGGTGACTGCCTGACATGTCGGACCCAGATAGTTCCTGTCCTCATGCAGCTTACCGTCAAGTTTCACAGATAAAATGATTATCTGCCTTATGACTTTATTCAGCATTCTGACATGATGGTAGTTATAGCTAGATCCTGGCTCTGCTCTGGCCTCCCTGATTTCCAAAACCCTCTCTACCAACAGTGGCAAAAGTGAAAAAGCAGCGGAAGCCAGAGGTCAACCAGAAGGTCAGAGTCACCTTTATCACACCCTTGCATGAAGTCAGCCTCAAGCTGTAGGAAACAACTAAGTAGTTCACGGCTAAAACCTGGTCTGTTTTAGAAATACATAAGCTAATAATCCTTAAAACATGGAATATAAAATATGTTGTCCCTCCTCAAAGTTGAAACTCCAGAAGGCCACACACTTGTTGAGCAACAATGTAATCACTCAGAGCATCAACAAAACTCTTTTGCAATTGCCTTCAAGCCTTTTATATTTTATCAAGAAAGCTTTTAACGCTAGAAGTAGACCAATATTTCCATTGCACGATCTAATGCCAAATATGTTGCCTTGAGCTAATTATGTATCCATATTCAGCACATATGTTTGTACCTAGATGTTTGCTTATAGTCACAAAATTTTGTTATTCTCCAATCTATTCTACATTCAATCAAACCTCTGCGGTGTCTGGTGATGCTGTTATTACAAACATCATTGCCATTAACCGACTTTGAGTCCTAGGAGACGCCTGCTGAAGATTATCCCCTTCATTGGTATATTATGAATATTAATGCTAGAATAAATTTAAGAATGCCTAGAGAGAGTGGTTCATTAGTTAATTATAGACAATCCTCACTACATGAATAAAGCCTGAGTACATGATTTAGATATGGAGATTTAATGTAATAGAATGATCATACATCATGTTTATTTCAGTACATTTAATGACAGCAAATTTATTTTTCAAGGATAATTTTTTTTAACATAGAGTAGAGGTATCTAAAGCCAAAAATAGTTAATAAAGTAGATGATCCAAATAAGTTACTTGTTTTTTTTTTCCAGGGGGAGAGTATAAAAATTAGCTATGTTTATAAAGTAATGTGAATTGTTTTCCTTGTGCATTTCTTTAACTAGGTTTAAAGGCAATTGCAAAAGAGTTTTGTTGATGCTCTTAGAAATTTCATTATTGTTCAACAAGTAAGTTGTCTTCTGGAGTTTCAACTTTGCGAAAGGACAACATATTTTATATTGTTATGTTTGCTTGAAAAGGTCACCCAACTTTATATTATACCTTTTTTTTAAGTTTATTTATTTTGAGTTGGGGGGGGGGGCAGAGAGAGAGGGAGAGAGATAATCCCAAGCAGGCTCCATGCTGTCAGCATAGAGCCCAATGCGGGGCTTGATCTCATGAACCATGAGATCATGACTTGAGTTGAAATTAAGGGTTGGACTCTTAACTGACTGAGCCACCCAAGTGCCCCTATAGTTATACCTTTAAGCTAATGGCCTTAATTCAAGAAACTAATTTTGTCTGTAAAGAGAATTGGGAAGCTGGGAGTTAACCCTGGAATTTTTAATATATGCATCCTTAGTCAATCAAATAAGCATGGTTCAGGGCACCATTAAGTGCTATGTGGGACCCAAAGTATCTTTTAGGAATTTAACATCTAGTTTAACATAGGACTAGTAAATATGAGATGATTTGATGACAAAATAAAGAAGTTGTTGCTTTGATGTGAGTTTTTAATTATTATTTTATCATTAGCTTACTAATCGAACGAATAAAACTAATAAATTTCATTTTTTTTTTTCTATTCCTTGGGTGGACCTTAATCTACTATTACTCCTTCTCTCTTCCTTTCATGGCCTAAATAGCTAATCAGGACAACACCCATACCTTATTTACTGAAACATTCAAATTGTTTGGACGAGGCCTATCCTGCAACTAACTAACATATGATAGATTTACATACCACATAGGTTAAGCATTGCCCTTCCATAGTAAATTGAGAACATTATGTAATTATTCCATATGAGTGAGGATTTTGCAAGAGAGGACATAATTATTATATGAAGAAATGAAATGAAATTAATACTTCTCATTTGTATTGTTTACTAACTTGTATGAACTACATATTCCTGGATTTTTAATTCATATTTGCCATTTTCTGAAAAAGGATTTGAGACAGGTGAGTGAAGTATAGATAATACATAAGCAATGGGCTGTGTAGGTTGGTTTCTGTACTCAGAACTTAGAATATAATTTTATACCCTGTAGTAATAACATAATAAAAGTGGTTTAAATGTTTAAGCAACCACCTTCAAACACTGCTTACCTTGATAGTTGTGGGTAATATACATGAGTGAAGTTAATCCAGGAGTTTCTATAATTTCATGTCCAGAACAATCCATATCAATGTGGGCTGATTGTTCTGACTAAAAGGACCAGGCAATTCAAAGCAAAAGTTAGTGTAATTGATTTTCCTCCTACTGAATTGACATTGGCTATGATGTACCAATTACCTAAATTATTGGACTCTGGATTCATGCCCATTATATCAGATCTGAAACAGGTTGTCATTTTGTTGTATTATTTTTTAAAGGTTTTTAATTTTTTTAAATGTTTATTGATTTTTGAGAGAGAGAGAGAGAGAGAGAGAGAGAGAGAGAGAGAGAGAGAGATACAGTTTGAGCTGGGGAGGGGCAGAGAGAGAGGAAGATACAGAATCAGAAACAGGCTCCAGGCTCTGAGCTGTCAGCACAGAGCCTGACATGGTGCTCGAACTCACGAACAAGGAGATCATGACCTGAGACACCTAGACACCCTAAGATTTTATTTTTAAGTAATCGCTGCCCCCAATGTTGGGCTCAAACTCACTATTCTGAGATCAAGAATCACACTCTCCTCTGACTGAGCTAGCCAGGTGCCCCAGATTGTCATTTTAAAAAGTAGAATTAAAGGGCACCTGGGCGGCTGAGTCAGTTAAGTGTCCAACTTTGACTCGGGTCATGATCTCACAGTTCGTGGGTTCTAGCTCCGTGTCAGTCTCTGTGTTGACAGCTCAAAGCCTGGGACCTGCTTCAGATTCTGGGTCTCCCTCTCTCTCTGTCCTTCCCCCACTGGTGCTCTGTTTCTCTCTTTCAAAAATAAATAAACATTTTTAAAAAAGTAGAATTAAGTGAGGTCATGTAGTAGACATGGTCATGTAGCCCAATATCCATGTCTCCTTCTTTAAAACATTTGATTATATCTGAGATGAGAAATGTACCCAACTAAAAATACTTGATATTCCAGTCTCTCTTCCAGATGGGAGTGTCCATTTGACACCATTTGGGGTAAGAGATACAGATGGATGCCCCTGGGCTGGGTTTGCCTTCCTAAATAAAGTAGTAAACCTTTAAGAGGAAAAAGTCTCTGGCCTGCATCCTTTTCATTTTCTTGTCTTCTTCCCTTCTGGGATATGAATGTTATGCCAAAGAAGCATCTTATAAATCCATCTTATGACCCAAGAGATGGTGGGGCGGGAAGACAGAAGTATCCTGCGACAATGATGCCATCATGGAGCCATTTCCCTAGCCCTAGTTATTTACCTCTAGGTTTCTAATGTGAGAAATAATACATTTCTATTTTGGTTGAGTTTTCTGCCATCTTCAAATTACACAGGCTAAAAGCATAAGAGACTCTTAAAAACTGAGAACAAACTGAGGGTGGATGGGGGGTGGGAGGGAGGGGAGGGTGGGTGATGTGTACTGAGGAGGGCACCTTTTGGGATGAGCACTGGGTGCTGTATGGAAACCAATTTGACAATAAATTTCATATATTGAAAAAAAAACAACAACAAATTACACAGGCTATAAAAGTGCCCTAACTGGTTGACCAAAAAATGGTAGCTGTTCTCTGTGAGATTTGGTGAATAGGAAACATTTTAGGAAAGCTTTAATTAATTAATAAATTGATATGAAAACACATGAGAGAGGGGAGGCTGGCTGGCTCAGCCGGTAGAGCATGTGACTCTTGATCTCAAGGTTGTGAGTTTGAGCCCCATGATGAGTGCAGAGATTACTTAAAAAATTAAAAAGGAAAAACAGGTGAGAGAATCTAATGGCAGGGAGGTAAAAGCAATGATATTATTAATAATTATTATTAGAGTTAATCTTTATTGAGTGGTTACCATATGCCAGGCACTGTGTTACATGTTACATGTATGTTATCTATATCTCACTTATTACTTCCAGCAATCCTATGGGGTAGCACTAGAGTTATCCCTATTTTACAGGTAAGATGGATGAAGCTTGGAAAAGTTAAATAATTTGCCTTCGGTTACACAGCTAATTGGTGGTAGGGCTGAGATTCTGGTTTTTTGTTTTGTTTGTTTGTTTGTTTGTCAGGAGGTTGGTTCCATCTGAGACCTCTCATGGCTTGCTTCTCATTGTGTCCTCACATGTCATCTGTGTGTTTGTGTCCTACTATTCTCTACTAATGAGGATACCAGTCGTAGTGGATTAAGGCCCACCCTAAAGAACTCATGTTAACTTAATCCCCAAATAGTGTGTCACATCCTCAGGTGCTGGGGGTTAGGGCTTCGCCTGGCCTGGGATTCTTAACATCATGCTGTGTCTCTCCTTAATCTTCCCTTCTTCCCACAACTCCATAGCCAGATGAGAAGATTATGCCCAAATATAAAGGGACAGGATGGGAATTTGACTCAGTCCAGGAATAAGTGGGCAAAGATTAGTAGCAGAAGAGAGTTGCCCAAAAAGAAGTAGAGGAGAAAGCATTAGCTCACAAAACAACATCCTGCTTTCTAAATGAGTCTCAGATTATGATATGTAGGCAACAAAAAGCAAGGCAGGAGCAATTCGTGATGAACAGAATTAACTGTTAATTCCTAAATATGAGTAAATGAGTACCAGGAACAAGAGAAATCTGAAAAGGAGGAGGAATGGTCTGAAATCGTCACTAGGAGAGGCAAAGTTATAGACTGCCCTGCAGAGCTTCTTGATTGAGAAGGGTAGTTTACAGAATTGGACTTGTACTTACACTGATGTGTATGCACTAAACGATAGTATGTGCTCACTAAAGTGTAGTTGTGACCAAGAGAATACCCCTCACAGACCTCTAGGTGTGAGTGAAAGTGGTTGACCAGGGGCCCAAGGTGAACTCTGAAATCCACGTTTCCCACATGCTGCTCATGGCCAAGGCCAATGAATGAATGTGGCCCAGACTCTAAGGCAGTCCTAATCCTAGGAGACACCCTCTCCCTTGATTGATGACTTTGGCTTGAGGATTCTTCAACATTCCTTGCTATGCCTTCCTTAGGCTGCAATAGCTGACTGATGGCTTTCCAGGCCCTTTCCTGTGCCCCCTCCCCGATTTTCTATCACAAGGATTTGTCCTAATAAAACCTTTGCAAATTTGATATCCTTTCATACTCTTTTGGTATCTGCCTCTGGGAGGACCAGACTAACACAAGTGATAAATGATTTCCTAAGAAAATGTCTTCAGTCTGGACTTAGCTCTCAAAATCTAGATGTCTTTAGATGTTACCAAAAATTTACACAAGGATTCTTCACAGGCAAGCTCCATTTTGTATGCTGTCTTGGCATGAACCATAACTGAAACCCCAGCCCCCCTCATACACACTCTCCATCTAATCAGTAACTATTTCTCCTTCCCATCCCACCCCCACTACCTTTCTTGTCATTTTTCAGTTGACTGTAGTAGCTTTTCAGGTGTTCCCATTGCCCCCAGAGGCATCTCTGTCAAAACACCCTTGGTGTTGTGGTCTGAGGAAGCTTCTAAAACCACAACTCTGATCATATCACGCCCTTAATTGAGACCCTTCAATACATCTCTGTGGTTACAGCGGCAGCTTTAGAACCTTCCGGAGGTGACCCACTGGAAGAAAGAAATTCTACATCACAGCACAATGCACACATACTTATATAGGATATGCATGTATGTGCATAATATACCTGAAGTAGAAGTTTTATGAGAAAAATTTACCCTTGCTACTTGTGATGCACTGTGATATCTTCTATTTTATGCTACTGTATTCTTTATAAAAATGTATTTCACACAAAAACAAGCATTGCAAACCACTAAATTGACCTCATTATCTACTAATAGATCATAACTTACAATTTGAAAAATCCTGGTCCAGAGGATAAAATCCAAATTCCTTATCTTGGTTTCAAGCCTTGTCCTGATAAAACCCCCCACAACAATTTTTTAAAAATATTTACTCATTTTTGGGAGAGCGCAAGCAGGAGGGAGGGACAGACAGAGGGGAACAGAGGATCTGAAGTGGACAGGCTCAGTGCTGACAGGCTGACAGCAGGGAGCCAGATGTGGGGCTCGAACTCATGAACCACAAGATCATGACCTGAGCCGAAGTCAGAAGCTCAACCGACTGAGCCCAGGTGGCCCCGCAACAACAATTTTGGCTTCATTCATTTATTCATCTCACCAGTAAATAGCCTCCGAATGCCCACTACCTGTCAGGCACTATATGGGGAATTAAACAGTGAATAAAGGCTCAGTGCCAACCAGAGAAGAGTGTATTTTGTGAAACACAGAGCAGTGAAAAGCCTATTAACATTCAATGATAAAATGAATGTTCGGGCAGCACATAGAAAGTGTTTTTAGGCCATTCTTGGGGGTGTAGAGAGCACTTCCCAGAAGAAAAGACACCTAACAAATTAAGTCAGAATTAGCCAGGAAAAGGGAGCAGTGAGAAGTAGTGTCCCAGGCAGAGGAAATAGCTTGCTTGTAGCCCCAGAGATGAAAGAGGGTAGGACGTTTTTGAAGAGTGAAAAGTGCCTCAGTGAGGCTGCCGGGCAGAGCCCATGGTAGAAGATGAAGATGGAAAGGCAGCAAATGACCCACAGACGCTGTTGAAAGCCACTCTTTCAGGTCAGGGTTTTCCAGATGTCTCAGAGATGCCTTGGGGACTGCAGGAAGACACAAGATAAAGGCCAAGCAGGTTGGGCTCTCCTTACCCCCTTCAACTTGAATAGCAGTGGCACAATATTAATATTGTAGGGGCCAATGCAGGCCAGCCAAGACGTACCACAAGAGCCCATTGATGATTTTGATTGAAGTTACTTAGGAGTCAACCAGGGCAAGGACCTTCAGCCCCTCCTTTATGGAACTCCCTCCCCCCCCCCCCCCGCAAAGCAGAAATCTTCCATATAAAGCACACCCTTCCTGTACTAAGAAGTAAAAGCACCAGATAGGAGCTTTGAAGCCAAGAAAACTACAAAAAAAAAAAAAAAATTTGTTACTTTTTTGCTACTCTACAACCTCAGCCCAAACTCTAGTTAGAAGTCTTACTAATTGAAACTCCTAAACCCCCGTTTTCTTTTTTCTGTCACTTCCTCGTGAATATATTGTCTCTTTGTCTAAAAAGCATAAATACCACCTGTTTGGTCATTTCCTTAGGCCTCAATTTCATTACTGAGCTTCCATGCACACATAATAAGGCTGTTTTTTTTTTTTTTTTCCTGTCAATCTTCCTCAAGTAAATTTTAGTCCAGCTAGTAGACCTGGAAGGGTAGAAGAAGAATTTTTCCTTCATATAGCATTTGATATAGAACATTCTGGAGGAAGTATGGGGAATGGATTGGAAAAGGGCCAGGTGGACAGGGGCCCCAAGCCAGGGTAGTGTCAGTAAGAGAGGAAGAGGACGGAAGTGGAAAGAATTTAGAGTTGAGAAGAGAACTAGAGTGCACTTGTGACAGAATTCTTGAACAAGCCTCATCATTTACACTGGCAGCATCTTGTTTCCTTTGCCGAGAACGTGGGTTCTTAACCTTATTTATTTATTCTTATTTTGGCGGTGGATCCCTTAGTCCAGTGAAGTCTATGGGGCCTTTCTCAGAAAAATATATTTAAATGCAGAAACATACATATTATTATAAAGAGACCCAATTATATTAATGTAAAATTATCCAAATATACAAAAAAACAAGTTTGTGTTATAGTATGTTTATTAAGGTAAGAAATAAGAAGGTCTCACAGTGGAGTCTAAAACCTACTCTAATTTCAAAGTAATAATACATGTAAATAATATTTCGAGACTATGAGTCAACTGCAATGTCAAGTTGACTGCATCTATGTTTCAATCAGTGGCAAGTTACAAGTATCCCTAATATTACTTCAGTTTGTGGCCTGTATTTATGATTGAAGGAAATTCTAAATTTCAAAGGGAGGAGGTTAGTGAAAATAAAGATGTAATGATCTTCCTATACAAATTCTTCAACCCCCTGAATTTGAACCACAGACTTCTTGGTTAAGAGCCCCTGGCTTAAAAGTCCTTTGCTTCCTTGTCTACCTGTTGTATCCTATCTATCCTGCAAGACTTCTTTTATACGTTGCTACTGGTTTGTTCTTGAAGCTAGGTTCCCATGATGGGTGTAAATAGTTCTATTACAGCCTGTTAGGGACTGTTGCAGTGATTTGTTTACTTATCAGTTCTCTGCCACACTGGAATGAGAGTTCTTTGAGGGAAGAAATTATTTCTGGTGCGTCTTAGTATCCTGAGTACCTTGCATAGCTGCACACAGGAAAGCCTACCCTAAATGAATGAACACATTGTTCTATGAGAAACACTCATCATTTTATAAATTGCTGGGAAAACGTTGGGCGGGGGGGAGAGAAAATGATACTTTATTTGAATCTATCTTTCAGGAATACAAAAATTTCATGTTACGGTTAGTGGATGAAAAGAATGTTAGAAAATCTGCCTAGAAGAAGGCAGTGAATAGAATAAAGATGCATAAAAAAGTGCATGGAAATGTGGGGCAGGCAAGTGAAAGATTGCTGTTTAACTTTGCTCTTTGCTCTAATGGCAATCCAACAAAGATGAACAGTTTTTCTAAGGAGAAGTTTAGATCATGGGCCAGAAGCAGTCTTGGATACCTGAGACAGGTGAAGTATCAAACTTCCTGAAGGCTACTTCTTAACTTCAGTCTCTGAATGGTTAAAGAAAGGATTTACAGGGAAGCTAAACTTTCAGAGCCCTACACTTGCATGAGCCCTTTCTGAGGCCATTCAATTTTGTTTTTGTAAATTATTTATGAGCATGTGTGCTTTCTAAAGAGGACTTCCCAAACTGTATGAGCCTTGAGACCCTGGTTAGAATAGTGGAAAAATGTTACAGAATTGTGCCCAGCTCATAGTATGCTCAGTCCTGTCAACTAACTAACCAGACAAATAATGGATACATGATGATGTTTCCAGCTTTCTGACATATAATATCTTACATTTGCAGAATAAAACACACTCACGACACCCCAGCATGACATGATTAGTTTGTCCCTGCTTTTGATCATTCTTTTATTCCTTTCCTGAAATATTTATGCCTTTTCCTTCTCTTTCAGGCTCTTAAGCCATGCCAGTTTTTTAAAGCCCAAGGTAATAGATGGATCTTAGAAACACAGTGATGGGTAGAGAATGTTTCCGTTGTAGCGTTTAGAGAAACATGAAAAGTAAATCATGGCTTGTGTCTGGTAGTGAGAAGGCCAGAGGAGAAAGATAATGGAGAAAGATAAAGGAGGAAGGTGTGGGCTGGCTGTGCCATCATATCTGGAGGTGAATGCCAAAAGGTAATGATTATAAAGTGGACTTGTAAAAAATTCAGCACTTAAGCCACAACAAACTTTTTTTTTTTTGAGGTAAACCTGAATACTTTAATTAAAAAAAAATTAGGTGGTTTAAACCATACTGCTTGTCCCTAAAATTCAGAGGGCCTTTAGAAACATACTATTTCTGGGATGGCAATTCTGACAATTAATGTATGTGGGCAAATTATCCCACAGAAAGGTCCCAGCACAATAGTTGTTGATACATCTGTATTAAATTCTACTTACATTTTAAAGCAAAAAAGCGAAATCATCTTAATATTCTGCTCTGTGTAGTTAAATCGCACTTATGCTTAACATTTAAAATTTTTATTTTAAAACATTGCACCTGAAAAGACTTGAAGGAAACTTAACTGCCTATTACTAAGTGAAAGAAGCCAATCTGAAAAGCCTACATGCTTTATGATTTCAACTATATAACATCCTGGAAAAGAAAAAAATATTGAGACAAAAGGATCAGTGGTTGCCAGGGGTTGGGAGGAAACAGGGATGAAAAGGTGGAGCACAGAGGATTTTTAGGGCAGTAAAACTACTCTGTATGATACTGTAATGGTGGATACATGTCATAAATTTGGCCAAAACTATGGGATATACAACGCCAAAAGTGAACCATAATGTAAACTATGGACTTTAGGTGACAATGGAGTGTTAATATATGTTCATCAATTATAACAAATGTATCATTGCAGTATAGGCTATCTGCCAATAAGGAAGAGACTGTGTGTGTGTGTGTGTGTGTGTGTGTGTGTAGACAAGGGATGGATGTATATATATGTATATATATATATATTCTCTGGACTTCCTGTTCAATTTTGCTGTGAACCTAAAACTCCTCTAAAAAATAAAGTTAAGTAATTAAAAAAGATATATTACCTGCTCTTTAAAGTTGGGTAACCAAAGGCACAGGAAGGTCAGAGAGAGACCAGCCAGACAAGTGATGGGTAATGAAGCTGGAAAGCTGGATTAGGGTTAGACCGAGAAATTTGGATTTAAATCTGTTGGCAGCAAGGATTTGGTTTTTGTAAAAACAGGACAGAGGCATAATTAGAACTGTGCTAAAGAAGACAGCTCTGGAAGCAGATTGTAAAATGGGTTGGCAAGGAGGAATGGTATGTCCGACGAAGGACATAAAAACAACAGCTCCCATATGTTGAGAGCTCACTATGTGCCAAGCACTGTAGTAAATGTTTTATGTGCATCTTCCTACTTAATCTTCACAATGAATCTCTGAGGCAGGTGCTATCATTTTCCTCATTTCACCGCAAGGAAAACGGAGAAGTGGAAGCTTGGAGAAGTTACATAAGAGCCAGGTTCTTGGGCATGTGACCTCTTCAACTGCCCATCTCTTGGTTTAACCATCTGCTGTCGCCATCTTGTAATTCTTTTTTTAAACAAGGGGGCCTCATTTTGATCTTGCACTGGACATTGCAAATTATGTAACTAATCCTGGTTAAATCATTTTGTCTCTGACCACACGGGCAATAGCAGTACGATGTGGGATTTAAGAGCTCATGTCTCTGACTGCTCTTCTACACTAGTTTATGATCTAAGAACAAATAGAATGTGAAGGAGAGGAAATAGACTTGAAAGAGATTTTGTTTAGTACTGACAAGGTTTAGAAAGTGGGTTTTTTTCCTAATGAAAATAATTTTGTTGTGAGAATCTAAAAAGATTCGCAAGTTTTCACAAGATCTCTTGAGCTAACCAGAGGTTTCCTATTGGGAAACACTGTAACATCATTGAGGGTGCCCTTGACTGGCCCCACTGGCTAAGGAGCTCTGAGCTTCATGTCAGGTTGATTGTGACACCTGGTGACAGCAACATGTTATTGCAAGGATTTATTTTGCTGTTTCAAGAATCAGGCTGTGTGTGGGTTTTTTTGTTTTTTGTTTTTTGTTTTTTGTTTTTTGTTTTTTTACTTCCTCATAAGTTATACACTTCCCAGACTACTTTTCCTTCTGTACTCATTGAAAAATCGTATTTAAAAAACTGATTTACTTGTCTGAGTTATTAATAAGAGCTTTTTATGGAAAAATATTCATATGGGAACAGCCAAATAATCTAATTTAAAGATTGTTTTAGAATAATATTAGTTTACAGGATGAAAAATTAGAACACAGATATGTATGAATTATGAGTATAAATATGTATATATTCTACAAAGAATATTTGGCATATTGCTTTAATTCACTCCTGCAGAACTCATCTGTGTAGACAAGTAGATAGAGAGTTCTGAGTAACTGGAATCATACAGTCTTATAACACAATATTTTCAATAGAAATCTTCATTTTATCCATAGCGGTGATAGAATTACACACAGTAGTTATAGTTCACATGGTAGTCATAAGAAAACTGTCCCAAACTGTGATTTTAAAATAGATTTTCATGAATGTATTTAAGTTTGGGGGTCCCTGTAATGTTGTTCAAGAGTTTTTTTTTAATTATTTTACCATGCACATGACAATGTAGCCTCATGAAATAGTTGAATGAATGAAGACTTGACACAGTGCATGAAAGGCTATTGTTGGAGCAAAATGAGTCTATGTATCCAGCTCCTGGATAGATTTTAGAATGCCAGTGAAATAGATACAAATGGAATTCCCAGGATTGTTGAACACTGCAGGTCTTGAAATATTTGGATCCTCCAAATGCTTTCTCACTTCATAAGATAAGACATATGTATAGCTCCCAACTTTCAAACGTATCTTTAGAATTGATTAAAAGTAAAATCTTAAAGCCATAAATATGATCATAATCACAATTAAATATATGTTAAATTCTTCAGTGTAACATATTTTGTACTGGTTATTTAATTTTTTATTCAGCAACATTAATATCTATATGCAAAACTTGAGGTAGGCAGTGCCTTAGAAATATGACGAGCTATATAGGAGGATAAGCTCCAGTGCTTCCAGTGTCCGGGTAGGTAATCTAATGTCCACACAAGTGAGAGTGTGGAGACAATGGTGACGTGGGGAGGGCATGCCCAGCCCAAAAGGGGCCAGCTACTGCTCCACTCCAGCTCATGGTTGCCGTGTGTCAATGTGGGCCCACAATTGTCAGGTGCCAGCATAAGCCAGAAGGCCAAATTGTTTGGTAAAAACTGTTATCATTAAATTTTTTTAGGGTTTTAAAAACATTTTAAGGGACAAAGAGAATGTATCTGCCACTATGGCTAACTGACAACGACTAATTTGATCATGTATAACTCTTAGGTTCTTTTCCCTAGATAACCGTAGCCACCAGAGAAGCTGAGGCGGATAAGGATTAATTACTTTCCCAGAATCTGGATGTGATATTATAATGTAAGCCAGTCTTAGACCAAGTTCCTTTGTTCATGCAGACATTTATTAAACAAAATAGTACCTATAACCTGCTCTATAAGGTTGATGAGATCCCAACTCTCTGCCCTTTAAAGATGCTCTCATATCTCCTTGCAAGAAAGGTTCTCTTAAGGCAGGTATAACACCATTCCTGAGGTTGAATTCTATAACTTTTATAGAAGACATAAGAAAATTTATGGATAAAGCTTTAGGCTTCATGGATTTCTACAGTCTGTTCATCCAAGAGTGGTAAGAATCTCTAAAATATTTTAGTCCATCTACATATCTTAAGTACTGCTAATTTCATAAAGATCCCATTTCTAACATTTATCATACCTTTGAGCGAGCCAGAAATAAAAACCCAATTCTGACATTCACTATGCTAGCAAACCATGAGATGTTGATCAACATAGTGACAACAGACATCCTTGTGATACTTGCTTCTGGAGTGTGGTCTTTCCGATGTTGGTACCTGACCACCTCCGGAGCATGGAATTCTCAGTTTGGGCAATTAGAATTGAAACTTAACCTAGCACATGCATCTCGTCACAGTATGTATGCTAAGGTGAGAGTACATTCTAGCATCAAACCAGTGATCCAGTTCCAGCCTCTGGAACTCTGGTTTGTAGTCCTTCACATATAGGAGCTCATCCCTGCTTTCTAGGAGTTTCCATTCTAGAATCATTTGAGAGGAGTTATTTGAGTAAGGATAAAAACAGAAGAACAGAAATATGGTTGTATTCTGGGAATACACTAGAGAGTGCGTAGTCAGATGGAGGAAGCAATGACACATTCCCCACACAGATCAGAAAACTGGCACAGAGACAGGATATGGCAGTGGTGGAGACCCTTACTGCCTGGTGACTGGGGGACACCCAATCTGCTGACAGCAGGGTGCCTTCATCACTTTCAACTTTCCTTGCTAATAATTTTGAAATTGGTAAAGTAATAAAGGAAACCACTTCTCTCTACTTAAACTCTAAGCTGTGAGGAAGAATTTAGTTCCTCAGGTGACAGTGATGGGAATCATGGAAGAAAACCCATGTTCAGCTTAGTTTATTTCAACAAACATTTATTGAATGCCAGACATCATGCTGTCATTAAGGATGCACGAAAAGATTGAGGAAAGTATGAAGAGCGTCTAACCCAGATTGGGTGGACCCAGGAAAACTTTCTCTTCTTTTAATGTTTATTTAGTTATTTTTGAGACCGGGGTGGGAGGAGGGGCAGAAAGGGAGAGAGGAGAGAGAGGGAGAGAGAGAGAGAATCCCAAGTAGTGCACTGCCAGCACAGAGCCCAATACAAGGCTCGAGCTCAAGAAACGTGAGATCAAATCAAGTCAGATACTTAATTGACTGAGCCACCCAGGTGCGCCTCCAACTCCCCCACCGATCAGGAAACTTTCTAACACCTGAACAGAATGTTGGGGAATGAGTAGTGTATGGTAAATGGGGGAGAAGGGATCTGGGGGATAGAATTTTAGGGAAGAAGGGTCTGGTGGAGGATATCATTTCAGGCAGCAGGACAGAGGGATCAATGACACAGAAGCATGACATAGCCTGAGTGCACAGAACTGCAAAATGTTTGATACTATTAAAGTTTGAAGTGCAAGACAGGGAGTACTGGGAAAGGAAGGAAGGAACCAACTGATCACACTAAGAAACCAGGAATTCGCCCAGAAGGAATCGTTAAAATGTTTAAGTATTAGAGTGACGTGGTTAGAGTGCATAATAGTATATGGTAGTGCTCCTTTATCCGCAGTTTCAATTTTCAGTTTTGGTTACCAGCGGTCAGTTGAGGTCGGGAAGCAGATGATTCTCCTTCTGACATATTGTCAGAAGAAGGTCAGCATAGGCCTAATATTACATCACAATGCCTGTGTCATTCACCTCACTTCGTCTTGTCACGTAGGCATTTTGTCATTTCATTTGTCATCATTATGAGAAGGGTGAGTGCACTACTGTATGTTGAGAGAGACCACATTCACGTAACTTTTATTACAGTATGTTATAATTGTTCAATTTTATTATTAGTTATTGTTATTAATCTCTTACTGTGCCTAATTTATAAGTGAGACTTTATCATAGGTATGTATGTATAGGAAAAAACATAATATATATGAGACTTAGTACTATCTGTGGTTTCAGGTATCTGTGGGAGGGGTGGGTCTTGGAACGTAATCCCTGTGGATAAGTGGGGATGACTATAATCTACTCTGGTTGAAATCAAAGGCAAATACAGATGGAGCAAGGCTGGAATCAGGGAGACCAGTTAGGGATGTTGTCTTAATTGTTTAAGTAAAAAGCGATGAAGGATTTTAATAGGAGGAGAGCACATTTGAACATGGCTATAGACTGAAGAAAGAAACCAGAAGTGAGGGAAATTGGGGAAGCAGGTCAATTGGTTGGGGCACAGTCAGAGGAGCTAGAGCTGAAGTAGAAGAACTAAATTTGGCTTAACTAATTCATCCTCTGAAACTAGCAGGTTGAAGACAAAAGAGAGTAAATGAGACCTCTGAGCCAGAAATGGCATGTTAGAGTTCATGGGGATAGTAGAGACAACTTAGAGTTTAGGAAAGCAAATTTAAGTAAATTTAGAGCAAAGAAATTTGTGATCCCATGGCTTTGAATCTTACAAGTTATGAGGCATACAAAAATAAAAACCAGACTTTACATGTGCAGACTATTATAGTGAGAAGAAAAGAAAACATGTTATTAACAGAGACTTCACTGGAATCTCTCCTTTCAATCAATAATTTTGGAGGACTTTATAAACAAGTTGACACAATTCGAAACAGCTGCTTGAGAATCATCCAGAATGAGTTGAGGTTTGGGGGAAATGGTAAGGTCAGTCAAAAAGAGCTCTTTAAAAGTTTCTTCATAGAACAAAATTTTGAAAGATACAGTGCCATTGACTGAGAGACAAGACATAATGTTAACCAATGGAAATGACAGGGAGCAAATATAGAATTCCTCTTATTTCCAAATTTTTGCTCAAGGAGAATAACCATGAGATGGGAAAGAGTACAACTATTTAATAGGGACAGTGACAACTGGACCAGATCCAGAAGAGTGGTATGTCATGTGAATAATGGCTGAAAGAATCGACAGTTGTTAGCTCAGGTGAGTTATGGAGCATGAGAGCTATCTTTTAATATCTGAAGTGCTATTAGAGCAGGGGTTAGATATTTCTATTGCAGTTTGTAGGCACAAGGTTGGGAAAGGACAAGGGGAGAAAAGAAGAAAACAGGGTCAATACTTAAAAGTTACCAGAAGCTGAATTTCAGCTCAATGTAATAACTTTCTTCCTATTTGGTTCTCTTCTTTCTTCCTATGTGGGTTCTTCCCCACATTTTATTAGAAAAATTTTCAAACATATAGCAAAATTGAAAGAATCTTACAGTGAATGCCTATACACTCACCACCTAGATTCTATTATTAACATTTTGCTGTACTTACTTGTATTATCACATATTTATCCATCTACCCATTCCTCTACCCATCCATAAATTCATCTAATATTTTGGATACATTTCAGAGTAAATTCCATACAATTTTGGCTACCATTGGGAAGGTGGGTGTTCTGTGAAAGGGAGGCATAGGCAAATGACCTCTAAAGTCTGAAGGAGCATTAAGACTGAAGAAAAAGGCCACAAGCCCAGCTTGATGAGAAATGGTTTATTAACGGATTTACTGACAGAAGTATGTCTTGTGTGGCTACAAGACCCCACCTCCTGTAAGACCTGCTTTTATAAACCTGGATTCCGGAGAGTATAGCATGATTAAACAAAAAGAAAGAATGTATGTGTGGAGAATATGCTCAAGAGGGCTTCAGGTCACAGAGTGGTCATCATGGTTGATTTGTCCAAGATGAAGTAAGTCTAGTTCACATGGTGGGACATCTCAATTCCAAGAGGTTTTTCACAAAAACTAATGGCTGACTACTGGGGATACTGTACAGGAGATTTCTGCATTAAGTAGGTGGAGTGGGCCAGACTATGGCTTCTAAATTTTTGGATTGTTATCCATACCAAGAAATGTATTTCATATTCCTACCCAGTGTATGCATACTGAAGTAAAAAAAATTCAGGAAACAAGCATGCCAGTATTTTCTACTATATTTCATTTAAAAATGCCAGTCATGACACACTAAATTAGATGACCCACCAATGGGTTGTGACTCATCATTCGAAATCACTGGACTAGTCAATCTCCAAGATTGACACAGAAAGAATCCTGTGGCTACTACTAGGATTTCCCTAATCTTTCTAATGATCAGGAACCTATTTTGAGTCCCAGCACAGTATTTACCTAGCAGGTATGGCATGCATAATTACGAGAAAGATGTTAAATGCCCAATTAAATCTTATGGATAGATCAGATTCAAACGCTCTTTAGGAGTTTTTAAATTGTTTTTATTTTCACAAACAGAAATAGGATAGAGGACTTCAGTACTCATGCGTTTTAGTCTTCCTCTGTTAACTACGGCTATTAATCCCTGTTGTGATTCCGCCGAAATTGAGAAGATCAAGAAGATCAAGTGAGAAAATAGATAAGAAAACACGTTGATAACCAACATTTTATTACTATTATTCTGCGAAGCCAGGAAAGGGGAATGCTGCGGTCAACCTCTATGAGGCAGGGTCTCAGTATTTTTGAAACTCTGTTTTTACAGTACTGTTAACATTAGCCTCTCGAAATACCTAACCACGCAAAAGGCGTGAACCTCCCCAAAAAGGGAGTTAGCTGTAAAGTTGCCAGAGGTCCGACCCCCAAGCCACACGCCCGGCTCCGTCTGCGCATGCTCTAGTGCAGCTCCCGCCTCCTCCCGGGGTTGGGCGGAACGCGGAAGGTGGGGCACAGGCCACGTGGGTTCGGTGACGTCATCTCTGGGCGCCGAGGGTGACTGGACTTGCTGTGGGCTTCCAAGGCCCCGCGGCGCTGCGGGTTGTATTGGCAGGATACCGGTGGGCGGAAGTGCAGCAGAGATCGGCACCGACCTCCACGCCGCTGCCTTCTGCGGCTGCGCGGGCTCTTGGGACTCCAGGCTCCCGCGCCTCTGCGGGACAGTGTATCAAGCAGCCAGCGCCGCCGCCCTGCCAGAGCCCGGGATCCGAGCGTCTTCATCGGTGCAGGAAGCGGGAGAAGGAGCTGGCATTTCTGGTGAGTGTGAGTGTGCGTGTGTGTGTCTGTCTGTCTCCGTCTCCCTAGGGTGGGGAAATGCCCGGAGGAGAAGAGTTGGGGAGGTGCCAGGTAGGTGTGGTAAGAAGGAGGGGCGAGTGGTAGGCGAGAGGAGCGCTCCCCCGGGCGGCGGTGGCTGGTGAAGGTGGTTCCTCCGGGGTAGGTGGGGTTGGCCAGATGCCGCCCCCCGGGGACCTTGGGCAGGCCGGAGGGTGTAGCCTGTGTGATCTCTCTCCGGGAATCTGTCAGTTTCTTACTAAAGTAGGAAGCCTAGGGTCTTGTCGCAGGCTCTAGAGTTTATTTAGTTCAAGACGTGCATTTTTCGTGGAATAGTTTTTTAAATCATAATTATTTCACAGGCACTTTGATTCTGTCCTAATTTGGTGGGTATTTTCTCCAGTTTATCTTCTCTATGGCATTCGTTAAATCTCATTTTAATAATAATATTTAGTGCTAACGAAGTCGTTTTCTGTTGGCAAAGAACTTTCACATCCTTTATACTTTGGATTATTTTGAAATCCTACCTGAAACTTGAGGAACGTAGGGAAACTGGATTGGTTCTAGTTTTTTCTGGTGAGACACAGCATGTCTTAAGCGACAGTCAGAACTCAAAGACTGTCAGACATCACTGAACTTCCAAGGCCTTCCAGAATCCACTTGATAAATCTCAAAGAGTCTTTTGGACTGGGTCCTTGGATTTGAACTTAATTGTTTGTGATTTGCATAGATGGATTTGTTGGCTGAATTTAGAATTTGAAAATAAAGATAGTGGGCTGAAGGTATTAATTGAGGGGAATTTTATTTTATTTTTAGAGTTTTATGCTAGATTTGAGCATGTGCCATGATCTTCAAAGGTATGCTGGTTAAAATTGGGGGAAAATGAGCAGAATGCTACTATCTGGCTCCGACTGTTTAGAATAATGTCCATACCTCAAGTGTAGGTTTGTTTTATTAATTTAACAACTACTGAGTGCCTCTTATGTGCCAGGCACTGAACAAAAAGTAAATAAAACAATAAACAGTGAATAAAATAATAAAAACTCTTGCCATCATGAAGTTCACTTTGAGCATGTGAGGGGAAAGACATTAATATAAAAATTAATTTAAAAATATGTCAGGTGGTGAAAGTGCTAGAGAGAAAAAATAAAGTCATGAAGGAGAACAAGGACTGTTGATGGCCTGCGTAGGAAATTGCAGTGGTGGCTTTAGAAAACATGATATTTGAACAGAGACCTAAAAGTGATAAGGGTTTCATGTGGATGTAGTGAAATGAGGCATCAGACCTACTGCAAAGTCCCAAACAAACATACCAGCTAGTCTGGGTGGAACTGAGTGAGCAAAAAGGGAGAGGAGTAGATAATCAAGTCAGAATGGGTCCAGGTCATATACCACCTTGTAGGCCTTTGTAAGAACTTTAGTTTTTACTTTGGATGAGATGGTAGGGTTTGAGTAAAGGAGTAAATTGATCTGACTCATGTTTCGAGGGATCTTTCTGATTGCTATGTTGTCTGCAGCAAGGGCAAAAGTAGGCCATTTATCCAGGTGAAAGGTTAAGGTACCATGAATCAGTGTGGTAATAGTGCAGATGGTGAGAAATGGCCAGATTCTGGATTTGTGTCCCAGCTAGGGCAGTCAGGTATGAAGAAGGGTCAAGGATGACTCCAAGATTTATGGCCTTAGCAACTAAAGAATAGTTACCACTTAGTGATTTGGGGAAGACCACAGAGTAACAAGGGAGCTGAGGAAGGAAGGTCTGAAATCATTTTCTGTTTGGACATGCTAAATTTTCAAATGAAATGTCAATATTGTGTGGTATATATAAAACTAGAGTTCAGAAGAGAAGTCTGGGTTGAAGACATAAATGGGGGAGTTGTTATTGTAGAAATGATATTTAAAGCCATGGGAGATCTCCAAAGATGTAGTTCAAGGACTGAGTCCAGGTGCACTTCAACATTTGGAAGAAGTTGGAGAGATTTAGGAACTATTCCCCCATGGAATTGGGCCATTCATTCAAACCCTTGATAACCACTGATCCTTAGTAACAGGATAGAAGGAAATAGAAAGCCAGTTCATTAGTTGCAAGAGAGTGAGGAAGGAGATATGAAAATTAGAGGAGAGAGGGGATATGAAATGGTGCTCTAGGATGTGGGAGAATAAATGGACTAGAGAAATGTAGGAACACTGGCCAGTACTCAGGGCCTACTTTTGAGGTTAGTGTTCATGAATTTAAAAGGAGACCAGCCAGCATAGATTATTTTTAGATGTTTTCAAATTTACTACTAATAGTTATTTGATATTTTAAGTAATTTCTAGGTAGTTGGGGATTTTTTCAGCAGAATAGCTCCAGGTAATAGGTTAGCCTTTCTTGGTTTGTGGTGTGAAAGAGACTAATAATTGTACATTATACCTTTATCATATTGTGCTGTTTGCTAAATGTTGTTGGCTGGGCACCTGCTTTGTTCCAGGCTTTGAATTAGTTGCAGAGAATGCAGCAGTCAGGAAGTAGCCCCTGTCCTCCAGAGCTTACTTCTAGTAGACTGTGTGATGGGTTGTGATTTGTGTGCTTCCAAAACATTGCCTTCCAATTGGATGCATGGTGATGATAGTGTAGTGTATGTTTGAGAGGGGAAAATATTCTTGTAAAATAAGGAAGTTTGCTGAATTTAAAGTTTATTTATTTTGAGAGAGAGACACACACAGAATGGGCACGCATGCGGTGTGCGAGCAGGGAAGGGGCAGAAAGAGAGAGAGCAAGAGGGAGAGAATCCTAAGCAGGTTCCGCGCTGATGCAGGGCTCAGTCCCATGAACCTCGAGATCATGACCTAAGCAGAAATCCAGAGTCAGACGCCCAACCAACCGAGCCACCCAGGCACCCCTGCAATTTTCCGAATTTAAAGTGTGATTATACTGATTTGGAGAAGAGTTTATCTGGAAAAGTTTCTTAAGTAGCTAGTATAACTTTCCAGTTTATGAATTTTCTATATTTTCCAATCGTTTAATAAAAATTCCAGATTCTGCTATGTGCTAGTTATGCCAGTATTGAGGATTCAAAGTAAATATGACTCCATTTCTGCTGTTGGTGAACTCACAGTTCAATGTGGGGAGGGGCAAGAGGTGGATAAGATAAACATAACTGCAATGCATGGTTGTAACATGCTATTATAGAAGTAATTAGACGGGAGATTGCTTAGTGGAAAGCTTCTCGAAAAGCTGACGTTAAGCTGACTCTTAAAAGAGGATTGAGGGGGCACCTGGGTGGCTCAGCTGGTTAAGCGTCGGACTTCATCATGATCTCACAGTTAGTGAGTTCGAGCCCCGAATCGGGCTCTGTGCTGACAGCTCGGAGCTTGGACCCTGCTTTGGATTCTGTGTCTCCCTCTCTCTCTACCCTTTGCCCACTCAAACTCTGTCTTTCTCTCTCTCTCTCTCTCAAAAATAAACATTAAAAAAAATTAAAAAAAAAGAGGGTTGAGAATTGACCAAAGAGGAGCAAAGGAGTTTAAACTGTCTGGACAAGGACGCATGAAGAAACCATGTATTAAATGCATATGCCATTTATTGAGTGGTTACCAGGTACTAAACACCCAACAGCCCTGTGAAATTAAAATTATCTTCAATTTACAAATAGGTTCAAAGATGTCAGAATTGTTATGCTAGGACACACAGCTTATAGCTGGAAGTCTGGGTGTAAACCCATGTCAGTCTGATTTCAAACCCCTTAACTATTTATCTGTATCGCCTGCTGTCAGCATTTAAATCTTCCCTGTCTTTGTTCTTTATCCCTCAGCCAGTTTTTCATCACCTTCTATTCATTCTTCCTTGGAAAGACTTCTTATCTGTCTCTTATCCATCTACTACTACGAGTCTAGGCCAGGCACTCATTATTATATGCCTTAGTGCTGAAATTCCTTTCTGCCTACCCTCTCTCGGACGTGGGATCTCCTTTTGTGTACTACTAGGTAATTGTTTTTATTTCACTATTATCAAACCTTACAGGCTTTGTAGGTTGGATGAAATTGAGAACCCACAGTCTTCTGTTTGGTATGCTTCATGATCTAGTCTTATTTTACATTTACAGATTTGACATTAAAGGTATAATAATTGCTTTTATTTCCCAGCACTTACTATGTGTCCAGTACCATGTCAAACACTTTGTAGATGTTTTCTCCCCTAGAACAACCTGGTGAATTTTATAGATAAGGAAATGTGACTTGCCTAGGATCACAGGTGATACTAAAACATGTCTCAGTGTCAGCTCTTTCATTATCTACTACTCAAAGTTTCCTAAAAAATTGGTACACATATCGCTTTTGCACATTTTCTGCCTCTGTTGATGTTCTTTTGCCCTACTTGTAATATTTGTCTTTATTCTGTATTCTGTCTATGGAATATTCTACCCGTTCTGTATATATTCATTCTTCTATATTCTGTCCATTCTTCAAGTTCCATATCTTTTCAGTTCTCTGAACACTATAAGATATATTAATATTTTTCTTCTCCCTTTCTACCTTCCTCCATTATGAAAGCTTTCATAAAATAGCACTTAATTATAACTATGGGCATTTGGAATTGGAAGGCATGTTGGCAACTGGTATGACATAAATGAAAGAATATGAGATTGGAAATCAGAGATAAAAAATTTTTTTAATGTTTTAATTATTTTTGAGAGAGCAAAAGTGGTGGGGGGGGGGCAGAGAGAGGGGGACAGAAGATCCAGATAAGGCTCTGTGCTTCTTCCCTATGTGAGGCTTGAACCCGTGAACCACAAGATCGTGACCTGAGCTGAAGTTGGATGCTCAGCCAACTGAGCCACCCGGGCGCCCCAAAAATCTTTACTCTAAGCCTGTAAGTATTGTAGTAGAGGAAAAGTAAAAGTGCAGTGAGGAAAGAGAGGTTTTACCTGAGTTATTCATAAAGGGTTATTTTGAGTTGGGTCCTAAAGGATATTTAAGTCAGAAGATAAGGTAGGGAAGGCTACTTTAGGGTCAGGAACCACCAGCGTGAGGAAAGCCATGGAAAAGATATGAAAGTGCATGGTATGTTTAGTAAATTAGGAGACAGTATCTTCTGGACAATGCCTGAGGTTTTAAAAAGTTGTTGTAATTGTTATTATCACTACCATCATCATCTTATATGCTCTCAGCACCTGCCACAGAGCTGGGCATATCAAATGATCAAATATTTATTGAGTCTGTATTGAGTGTTAATAGCAGTGTTCAATTCTGAGACATGCTCTTGTTCTGTAAATTATGATAGACACTTCATAGTACTATATTAGAGGCATTATTCTAAGTGCTTTACGTGTATCAATTTAATTATCATATGTGTTTTATGGGGTAAGTGCTGTTATTCACATTTTACGGATGAGAAGATGGAGACACAGAGAAGTTGGACTAACTTGAGGTCACAGAGTAAGTGATAAAGTGAATCCAGGCAGTCTGACTCCATATTCTACATTTTGAATGTACTACTACCACATTGTAGTGCCTCTCAAGAGTTAAATTTTGATTTTTCTGCCTCTATTTTAAAAAGGATGATTGAGGGAAACCTAGGTAGCTCAGTTGGTTAAGATTCCGACTTCAGCTCAAATCATGAACTTGTGGTTCATGAGTTCGAGTCCCGCATTGGGCTCTTTGCTGACAGCTTAGAGCCTGGAGCCTGCTTCGGATTCTGTGTCTCCCTCTCTCTCTGACCCTCCCCAAGTCTCTCTCTCACTCTCTCTCTCCAAAAGTAAATAAACATTAAAAAAATTTTGTTTGAATAAAAAGATGATTGAATATTCGCATCCTTTAGTTTTATCCATGTTATCAGCTAGTTTTTTGGCACATTTTTTAGTTAAGTGTATTTGCATGCTTATATAATTCATCGTAGGTGAATATTTATTAATATTGAAAGACTAACATTTTATGATTCTATAAATTTAGACCTTTTCTGAGGCTGTTAGTTGCCTTATTTGAAGTTTTCAGTAAATCTGTTTAGAAGTTTCTATGGTTTGGAAAATTTGTATTGACTACCACATTATACTTCAGCTGCTTTGGCTCAGTTAGTTCTTCCCTTGAGGTCCTGCAAGGAATATATACATAAGAAACAATGGTATATGGGAAATAAGATGCTGATTGATCTTTGACCAGTTTTGTACCTAAAATCTTACCTCAGAACTTTGGTAAAGTCTTCTGTTTCAGCCCAGTTTACCAAAATTCTGCAGTTGAATTTTAGGTACAGAACCAGTAAAAGATAAGCCCATGCTTCTATCACTGTTGCGCAGAGTCTCCCAGAAACAAAGAGAAAAGAGAGACATTTGCCATTTCTTTCTGTTGTTCCTGACACATGAAGAAGCAGAAGAACATGACATGGGAAGAAATAGCAGCATGGTCAATGGCAGAGTAGAGGGGAGAGGAGGAAGCCATACCTAAATGCATGATATTTGTGCTTATGGTGACCCCTGCCTGTTAATAAACAAGGTTCAAATGGTGTCTTGGAATCTGACAAATCAGATTATTACTCGTTCTTGAGAGGACAGTGGCTGGAGAGAAGGGAAGTACTTGTAGAAATAGCCTTTCCTTAGGTGGCTGTACCCATTTTAATTTTTCATTTTCTTTTGAATTATACTGTCCACCTGTTTTTTCTGAGGCAGAAAAATTATCCAGTGTGACAATATTGGTAGTGACTTTCAACTTTGACATTGTATTTAAATGGTTTTAAAATCTTTTAGGAAAGTAGCTCTTTGCCTCATTTTTTTTTGTAGGCAAGAGAGGAATTGAAGTTGTAGCTAATGGTTAATTGGGTGTATCATGGTTACAGAAACCACTGCTTATCACCTTGTATTAGATTCAACTTTAGATTTACTTATTTGCCATCACTTAGATCTCGTTATTTCCTGTCACCAGTAAATTTATTCACAAAGAATGAAGTATTAATATAGTCAGGCGGTAGTGAGATGTTTTCTGTTTTCAGTGAGCTAATTGTATGTGATTTGTAAACTTGGGAATTTTCTGCAGAGAAACTCAGTGTATTGTTTGAATTTGAAGCCTATCAGGGTAGAATTATATGAAGTGTGAATGCTTGTATCATTTGCTTAAAATGGTGACTTTTATGGATATATGTCAATAAAAATTAAAACATTGTTATATGTTGGAAAGAGCACTAGACTCGTTCAATAACTGTGACCAGAGTTGTTCTCCTGGTTTCACTGTTACTTAGTGGTCTTGTAATGTTTATGCTGGTTTGACTGTTATTTAGTGCTCTTGTAATGTTGGACAGAGTTTTTCACCTCTTTCAGTTTATTTACCTGTAGATAACATTGCATCCATTTGACCTCCAAGGCACATCTAAGTATAGTGATACAAGATTCAGAACTCTACTTGAGGTTTTCTGTCTTTGACTAATAAATTATGGCAGTCTTGATGTACTTGGTGTTGGTCAGTGGATGAGAAAAGAGAGAAAAAGCTCCTTGAATAATAGTTCAGTGTTAGTAATTGGTATTTGGCTAAATTAATATGGTTATTTTAAATGTCTCCAAAGGATATGCCAACCTACGAAAGATAGGATATATATAAATAAATATATGAATACAAGGATATTGAGTCTCATTACTCAGGTACCAACAGGATCGATTCTGCATTTACTCATATGGTATATTGTATTGTTACCTAGTTGTGGAATATTAGTGCTGGAAGACACTTGGATATTACATAGGTCAAAAGCCATGTTCCTCTGTCATACCCAGACTATTTCAGTGTGTGGTTTTAGTGCTATATGTGTGGTATAGGGAATATTTTAAGTTCAGAGTAGAAGCATTTACTACTGATTGGGGCAGAGGATTGTGAGCTGGGTTTGCAGAGTGGGTAGGATTTGAACAGGTGAGAGATGAACATATTTGTCAGGGGGAATAGTAGAGAACAAGGTATTTAAGTTGCCAGTCTTGCTAGAGGGTTTGTAAAAAGAAACGTAATGAGTAAGACTGGAAATATTGGTGGAATCAAACCATGGACACGATGAAATTTAGAATAGAAATAGGTCTGTACAAACTTTTTTTTTTTTTTTTTTTCAGGGTGAGAGAGACTTTTTTTTCCCCAGGAAGAGTGAACTATCTGGACAGAGTAGGAGAAGTTGAATATATTAGGTGGGGCAAGGATAATTGTGGGGGTAATAGTTTAGAGTTGGACTATAAGAGACCATAAGATAGGGGAAGACTTCACTTTAGATGAGCAATAGACTCTCCTGGGACTTGAGAGAATGATACAAGTATAGCTTCACTTTGGCTGTGGTTCATTAGTTGCATAAGTTAGCATACATAATTGTGAACTGCTCACTTCTGTGATCCTTTTAAATAAATAATAGCTCTGCATTTAGAATTTGGTGTACTGATTTTGCATTCATTCTTAAGAATGCTGATCGCACAAGTTTTTTGAAATGAAAAATCTTTATGGCATTCAGTTTTTTCCTAGAATCTTTGTTTTAGAGCAGGTTCATTTATCTTTGCAAGGATCTGACTAATGCTCTTCATTTTATTTTCAGTGTGGCTTTGGGTGAAAAAAGAATTTAGCCTATATGCACTGCTTTACCCACTGGAAGAATGACAGATGACAAAGATGTGCTTCGAGATGTATGGTTTGGGCGAATTCCAACTTGCTTCACCCTGTATCAGGATGAGATAACTGAACGGGAGGCAGAACCATATTATGTAAGTATGTTGATGGTAGAAAATGGGATATCTAACTTTGTCCATTTTTGTAAATAAACTCTAAGAACCTAACGGCTGTTATCCAACATTTTATATACAATTAGTACTTATTATGGAAAAAAATGAGAAAACACAGATCAACAAAGGGAAGGAAATAAAAAATTACCTCTAATCCTACTATCCAGAGGGAGGAAAAATCGCTGTTGATATGTTGCTGTGGGACCTTCCTGACATTCTTTTTTCATGAATATATATGTATATAATTTGTGATAATGGAATCGTAAGTTATGTGCTGTAGGAGTTATTTTGAAAATAATAGGTTCAGATTTGATTCTTCTGTATTTAAGTGGCTCCAAGCAACTATCAAATTCTTTTTTATAGCTCAGTAAATATATAACATGTGTGTTTTTATCTGTTGATAAGCTAATATGTATTATATAAAACATATTATTTAATAACAGATTACTGTATGTAGACTTGTAGGTTTGAATTAGTGTCATTATCTGTTCTAAAAAAACAGTATCAAGTGTCTTCTGATTTTGGCCTGCTTTTTTTCCTTCTCTAAGCGCCTGTATAATCCAAACATATGCATCTGTCAGTCAGAGATAATAATACTTTGCCTTTTTACAGAGTATTCAGGCCCTAAACAGCAAAGACGTTCTCAGTTGTCATTATTTTCGTTTTGTCGCAGATAGACAGAATATTGTGTACCTAGGGGGATCTGGAAAAGTGGAAATGTATTTGTGGTGTTGGACTTTCTTGTTTCACATGAGTAAAGCTTGCCCTTTGCTTTGTTTCTTGTCTGTGTGAGAGGTAGCACTGCTCCATAGCCTGCTCTAGCCATGGGAAGTCAGGCTGGTGGAGGAAGCCACTTAAGGAGCCAGCTCATTCACTATTTGGGTACAGGAGCGGTGTCATTTGCCTTTGTGTCTCCTCAGCATCTGGCATAGGTCATGCAAGTAGTGGTCACTCAGTGCGTGAAAACCTCATGCATTTATGTTGGGATTTTGTTTTATATTTCTCTGTGGGTTTTCTCACTGAATATAATTTCAGAGAAATCAGGCAGCTTTTTGTTACTAGTACTCAGCTTATCATAACCGAATATATGCATTTAAGTCATTTTAACTTTGGAAATCTTAACAGTTTTCTTTTCTGCCTTTAGAAGAACTTCCATAGTAAAAAAACAAAATGTGGTCACAGTTTATTTTTGGAAGAATTTCACTTGTTAGATGTATTTTTTTTTTTTTTTTTTTTTTCTTTTTTTTTTTTTTTTGGGTGGGGGATTGTTTTTTTTTTTTTTTCAAA